>NC_041385.1:541864593-541870889 GCF_002162155.2 Triticum dicoccoides | reverse complement strand
GAAGCGGCATGGCGTAGGAGGGGGACGGCGCGGCGGTGCGAGGAGGGGGCGGTGCGACCGGGCGGGAGGAGGGCGGCCTGAGGTGGTGCTCGGGGAGGGGGCGGCCTAAGGATTGAATCGGGGGAAGGTGGAGGTAGGCAGTGGTTTGGATCGGGGAAGGGGGAGTGGGTGTCCTGTGAGAGGTGGGGATGATACGAAGGGTGGGGTGGGGTGTGTGCAGTTTTTTGTTTGTGCTACAGTACGGTGGGGTGGTTAGTCAACTCAGTGGTGTTAGCAGAATAAGACGTTTCGGTGTGCAGAATAAGAGTCTTAAGGGTGTTATTAGAATAGACCCACCTTATATATATATAGGTAAATTGTTTAGGACACCTAGGTGCCTGGGCACCTAGGTCTGTTATGGTAAGTCATATTCATTAGTGCATGGCATAAATTGACAAAATAATGGCTTTTCGTATTTCGTTTGCATGCACTAGTATTCCTAAATAGTCAATGATTTTTTTTCCAAAACAAAAATAATCTGAACACTCATACTTGGATTCGTATATACGTGCATGTACCCAAGATATAACCACGTGTACATGCTATTTGACCATGATATCAGTTAGTGGGTATTATACCTAACAAAAATATGTATGTGTTGTTTTATACTCAATGAAAATATACACATAAATGTCATACCTTTTAATAAGTATGTGTTACTGTTATATTCAATAGAAATATACGCATACATATACATACCTCGATGTAAATATTCACATGAATATACATACCTTGATGTTAATATACACATGATATGTACGCGTTAATGTTATACCAATGAAAATATTCACAAAAATATATATAACTCGATGCAAATTTAATTTGTGTATACCCATAAATTTCACACATTTTAATAAGCGGTGAATGTATCCGAGATACGCACGTGTATATTTTATTAGACCGTGATACCAGTTAGTGAGTATTATACCTAATAAAAATATGCACTTGTTGGTGTTATACCCAATGAAAATATATATGTGTTGGTGTTATACCCAATGAAAATATATACGTGTTGGTGTTATACCCGATGAAAATGTGTACGTATTGGTGTACGTGCTAAAAATGTTGCGTATTATTTTTAATTAATTGTCTTGCATCTACCATACATACCAAAATGTTCGATAAATAATTAATTACAATTTCCTATCAAGAAGGGACAAATAATGACATTATTAATTAGACAAACGTTATTACTTTCCATAGCAGTAACGTCACGCAAGCAAATAGGAAAGTACTAATGCAGGTATGCATGCAAAATTTAAACACATCTTATCAACAAAAACTAGTATGATCCAACGGCATCATGGGATCAGAATAATATTCTGATGACAACCAGAACTTCCTGAGTTACATGCCTGAACTTCCCTCTGTACGAACCCGACCTTCGGGCTATCTTCGCAACCGTGTCTCCTCGCGCGAATTTTTCTGGTTAGTCGTGTTCTATGTGATGTAAGTGTAATCTGCAAACTATTTCTAGCAACTAAATGCCCTTTTTAAATATGAATCTCGCTCGTTGGCGGACTTCCTCTCGGGTCCTGATGAAACATGCCTCTGTTGCAATTTTACTGCCCGAGTTGTTCGACCTGAACTTCCCTCTGAACTAGATTGAACTTCCACCAATATTGCCCAAACGGGTCTTGGGATATACCGTTGGAAAGCTATGAACACCAGTATCATGACCCAACTTAAATTTTTGTCAAAATGTAAGCGATTTAAGAGTAGTTTTGAAAACCGTTTTTTCTTCACACAAAAAATATGAATTGTATTTTCGACCGCATTTCTAAACTGTTTATCGGAATGAGGCAAATAATATGGCATTGGAAACCTGCTGCAAAACCGCTCCTTCCACATGTTGAAAGTTTTCTCTAATTCTCTATGGTTAAAGAGTAATTTGGAAAAACGTAAAATTTCACAAACCAAACAGCCGAGTTCATATTTTCGATGTCATTTCTAAACGGTAATCCAATTGAGGCAAGTAATATGGCATTGAAAAGCTTATGAAAATGCACTACTTTTTCATGCTGAAGGTTTTTCCTAATTTTGAACGGTTTAAGAGTAATTTGGAAAATAGTGCAAGTTCCACCGAGTTCGTATTTTCGATCTAATTTTTAGCCGTACATCCGAATGCAGCAAATGATATGGCCTTGGAAAGCTTGAGTAAATACGAAACTTTTTGATATGTATTATTTCTCCCAATTCCTTATGGTTTTATGTCAGTTTTTAAAATGACTAAAAATGTATTTTGCCGTAATTTCTACAAACTTTGTCGGATTGGGACGAATAATATACCCTTGAAAAGCTACGGAAAATGCAAAACTTTTTCGTGTTGATGGTTTTCTCGGATACCTAGCTGTTTCAAGTAATTTCAGAAACGGCGAGATCATTCATTCTGCCTCTATCGCGAAACAGATTCTTTGAAAATGCATCGCGTGAAGTACTTGAACTTCTATGGTAGTTCTGGTTGAACTTCACTATGTTTATCACGTGCTTTTTTTTGCTCGTAGCTCTTCATTCACTCACCGGAACACTCACCGGAATTGAGCAAGTGATATACCAGTGGAAAGCTGTTGTGAACACACAACTTTCCCGTGTTGATCATTTTTTCATACCCGTGACGATTTAAAAGTTTTTCATCTGAAATTCATTCAGTGTAGTAGTTGAACTTCCTGATGTTTTCAGTTGAACTTCTGTGAGGTATTTTCGTTTATAATTTTCTCATCCATTTCGTCAGTGTTACACAAATGATATTCTTTTTGTACAAACCTATCTCACAATATTTTTTTGACTTTATCCGACCAGGACTTGAACTTACACAAATGATATTCCTGTCATTTTGAAGTAAATTAGAAAATGACGTGATCATGATTTCTGCCTTCATCGCGAACGGAAATGCACTGCGTGAAGTAGTTGAACTTCTCGGGCATGTCTGTTTGAACTTCACACTATTTTTGACATGCTGTTTTTTGCACTGCGTGAAGTAGTTGAACTTCTAGGGCATGTCTGTTCGAACTTCACTCTGTTTCACTTTATTATATTGTTCTTATATGAAATACACACCATGTAGTACATGAACTTCTGGTTGTTATCACTTTGAACTTCTCTCTAGTTTGAGAAAATTATTTTAAAACACAAACACAACATATTTTTAGTGTATTTTGGACATCTAAATACACGGTGAACCTCTCTCACAAGAATTTTTTGAACTTTTGCTTGTCGAGCACTTGAACTTCTAGCAACATTTTTGTTGTTGTTTATGAGTTGTTTTTAGAAGTGCAAAAATGGTATTGTGTTTTTTATTTTTTTTAACAGGTAAATCCTAGGTTTTAATAAACTCCGAACTTCTCTATTATTTCAATATGAACTTCACCTTTTTATATTTTTGAGTAAAGAATTGTATTCGTTTTTATACAGAAAAAACCGAACATGGAAATACAAGGTGAACCTCTTTCGCAAGAATTTTTCAACTTTTCTAGACAAAGCACTTGAACTTCTTGCAAAAAATCTGAGTTTTTTATATACTTCGAACTTCTCTATGTACGTGAACCTCCTTTACAAGAATATTTGAACTTCCGGGGCCCATCACATGAACTTCTAGCTAAATGTCTTTTTAGACCTTGTATTTTTATTCTTTTTTTCGTCTATGAAAAGCATTCCATGTAGTAGTTGAACAACTAGTAGTTTTCACTTTGAACTTCTGTGTTTTTTTTATTTGAACTTCGCATTTTTTTAGTAAAGATTTGTTTTTGATTTTTCAAACAAACATCGGATTTCAATGTTTTCTCAATTTGAACTTCATGGTTGATTTTTTAATAACAACATATATATGAGTTTAAAAAAAGGTAAAATCCTATATTTTCTAAATAACCACCGAATCACGTTGTTGTTTTAGCTTAAACTTCTAGTTTTAAGAAAAAGGAGGAAAGATCTTTTTAAACTTTTTATTTGTTCCTTTACTTTAATTTGAACTTCTCCATTTTATTCTTTAATAATGAGAAAAATCTGAGTTTTCTGTATACTTTGGACCTCTATGATATTTCAATTTGAAATTCTTAGTCTTTTTTATGAAAAAATATGTTTTTAAATAAGCATGAAACATTTAAATAAAATTGAACTTCATACATTTATTTTTCCTATAAACAGAAAGAAGTTGAGTTTTCCATATACATCAAACTACTCTTTTTTTTAAATTGAACTTCTTCATATTTTCTATTTACTAACAAGGAAAATTTGAGGTTTTTTGATAAATATCGAACGTCTCTATTTTTGTAATTTGGACTTCTTGGTTTATTTTTTAGTAACGAAAAAAATCCTAGGTTTGTAAGAAATATTGAACCGTTCCGTTATTTGAATTTGAACTTGTAGAGTTTTCTTATTTAGAAATGGCAAAATCTTTTTTAATGAATTTTGAACTATTCTATTTCTTGCTTGAACTTCTTACTTTTCATTACTTATTCAGTTGTTTTAAAATTTGAACTTATCAGTTTTTTTATTTTGAACTTCTTCGTTTCTATTTTAGAAATGGGGAAATATCAAACCGCTTTTTTTAATTTGATCTTCTATGATTGTAGAAATGAGCAAACACATTTTTATATAAACTTTTATCTGCTCCATTTTTTATTTGAAGTCCTTGGTTTTAATTTTTATTGGCGGTTAAATCCGAGTTTTCAGTAAACATTGAGCCACTCTGTTATTTTAATTTAAACTTCTAGGGTGTTTGTTTTTCAAACAAGAGAAATCCATTTTCTAATTACTCTTTTTGAACTATATTTGTTATTTCAATTTGACCTTCTGTGGGATATTTTGATGGTGTGTTCCTCTTTTTTATTCGAACGTGTGCAACAAACAATTTTAGGTTTGATTTCATTACTTTTTCCTCATCTGAACTTGTGGTCTTTGGCACACACCCACACACAAAATACATTATTTCGCATGTGAATTTTGCATACAAACATTTATTTTTTGAACTTCAGTTTTTTGTATGTATGAACTTCTGATTTATTCAAAAAAAAGGAAAAGCATACCCATAGCACGAGCACACCAAATGCATGCACACACGACTGTCTTATAAAAGAAATGGGTGGTGACATACTATGGGCTTGCCACGTTTTTCTAAATTGGTTCCATTTTATCTCAAAATGAGGTTCATTGGTGATTTTCCTTCTCTGTTAGTAGTAGCAGGACTTCACACATTCACCAAACATGCTAGTTACTAGAGAAAAAAACCAAATCCCTCAAATCCACGTACACACATGCTTGGAGTAGATGAATCATTTTATCATTTTGTTTTAAGGTGGGGCAGAGACTAATTGCAAGACACACTCTCGAACCAGTGAAACATGTGAAGTATAGTTTCTATATGTCTTTAGTGGCACTTCAGACCAATCATTTAGAATAATCATCCACATGTCACCTGTAGTCCAATCTGTGGAGACAGTTAAGATCAGTTAACAAAACTAAAGAAGAACAAGAAGAAATGCATCAGTTTTGGTCAGGAGAAACACAGGCTCTAGCAACCACTACTCAAGGCCGGCAACATCCATCGGATCTTAGCCGTGGTGGTCGTCAGAGGATCCAGAAGCCAATATATCCGATGAAAGGGAGGGCCGATGTACTGGACACTAGCAGGGTCGGATGAAAGTGGCAGGGCCGGAGGGCACCGCGTGCCATGGCTAGCGGCGGGAAGCAGAGGTGATGCGGGAGGGGCCGCCGGAGGCGATGGCGCGTTGGTGGCAGAGCGGCTATGGCGGCCCGCTAGCTCATCTGCAGCGAGGAAGGGGAGGGAAGAAGGTCCCGGTGGCCGGTGGAAGAAGTTCACGGCGGCATGTGGAGCAAGGTCGCACAGTGGGAGGATCCCGGTGGTTGTCGCGCGATAGCAGGATCCCGACGACGTGAGGTGGGTTGATGGAGGTTGCAGTGGCGCGATCCCCATCATGGGACAGTTCCTGCGGCGCTATCCCCATCGTGGGATGGTGGCTGCACCGCGATCCCCATCATGGGACGGTGGCTACACCGCGATCCCCATCATGGGACGGTGGAGGTGGCGCGATGTGGGGCAATGGACGGTGGCGGCGACGCGATGTGGGGCGATGTACGGTGGCGGCGGCGCGATCCGGGTCGAGGGACGGATCCGGGTCGATGAACGGGCGGTGGCAGGAGGTCACACGCGCCCCCTGCGCCTGACCGGGACCTTCCCTGGTCACCGGATTTGGTGGGAGGCGCGCGGGGCCAGGAAGGTCTAGGAACGCAGGGGACGGGGG
>NC_041385.1:541862790-541864297 GCF_002162155.2 Triticum dicoccoides | reverse complement strand
ATTGGGGTGGGGTGGGCGGGGGGTTGGGATGGATCGGGGAGGTAGGTGTGGGACGGTGACGAAGCAAGTGGGTCGCGAGGGAGCATCGGGTTGGATCCAGGAACACCTCGCCCGCGCCCTTATAGGGCCGACCCTGATCCAAATAGTCATTCTAATATATATATATATATATATATATATATATATATATATATATATATATATATATATATATATATATATATGAGTAGGATTTTCTACAATAGCTTGCCACAGAACTAGTTAAAGTTTTCGACGGTGTAAAAGTTCTCAAAAATTCTGTAAAAAATACTGAACCAGCACACCTATAATATAACATGATCCAACGGAGGGATTGAAGAAATATGACTGCATGTGTCCTGGACAAAAATAACAAATGTTTCAATATATATTGATCATGTAGTGAGCTGAAATGCTTGTCTTTTTCCCTGAGGACACATAAATGCATATTTTTACAATCACACCGTTAGATCATCTTATTATATTAGAGTGAGGCTCCCCTATTTATTATATATAGGTAAAACCGTGTCTATCATAGCTTGCCAGAGAACTAGTTAAGGCTTGCTAAACATTTAACGGTTTAAAAGTAAGTAAAAAATATGAAATAAATAGGGGAGCCTCACTCTAATAAATAGGGGAGCCTCACTCTAATATATATCTTCTATATCTAAACAGGGGCACCCCACTAGGTGATTTTCCTGCTTTCTCATGAGGCCACATCACCCGAATTGTTATAGGCATTGGTGCAGTACAGCTCAGGAGTCTACAACCGTCCGATGAAAAGTTCACGAAATTACTAAGTAGTGCCACCGCTAAGTGAAGCATATCGGTTCGTTCCTTTCCACCGCCCGCTCGCTGCCTTCCTCCGGTCTAGATTTTTTTAGCTTTTTTTTGAGAACATCAATTTATTTTAGCTGGGCTGTAGACATACGCTTTAATTTCTAACTTGGGTTGATGTAGCCAGATTGTGGGCTAGATAGTTGGGACTTTTGGTCCAGGTGGAAGGAAGCCTCTTTGCGCGCACGACGTATGGGCTCTATAGAGTTGGCTACTTCGGTTGCCTAAAAAAAACTGGATACTTTGATGCAGATCGAAAAGCTTCTCTCACCCAAAGAAAAAAAGAGACTGTGTTATGCGTTGCAGTCCTATCATCTTCTCGAGATCCGTCTCATTGGTTTTTCAGTACCATCGGTTGATTTCTCTCATCCTCTTCGTCTTCTATTAATCTCCTCGACACATTGTGTCTTCTCCGACTCATGGTCTCCTCCACCAACAAATACCATCCCATCCATCCGTTTTTCCAGACCAACTAATCCCCTCTCACCCATACGACTCACCCCCAATCTCACCTTCTCCATGCTCCCAGCGTGGCTCGCCCCCATCTTCTCCCCGCTCCCGGCACTGCCCGCTCCCCACCTTTTCCCAGGCTCCCGGCACCGCCCACCCCCACCTCCTCCCGTCTCCCGGCGTCGCCCCGCCCCCACCTCCT
>NC_041385.1:541855371-541862298 GCF_002162155.2 Triticum dicoccoides | reverse complement strand
CTGGAATTTTGACATGAAACTAATTATTTGTTCGTCTGCCTCGCCTCTCAATCGCAAGTGAGCGTCCGTTCGTGTGCGTGTTCTTGTCAGTTCGTGTGTGTGTGTGTATTCTCTTCTCAGTTTAGGGCAGCTTCTTCCGGACCTTGCTCCTGGCACTCGAGCCGCCTGCACCTTTATATATCAGTTCTAAAAATTGATGTGCGTCAGGCCAACTATGTATCAGGCCCGATGCTGGATATTATAGCTCTTGGGAAGTGCAAGGCTTGCCTGTTAAACTTTCCTGTTTCTCTAGTTAGTGTACAAACATACGCATTCACATAAACATGCCAGCAACCCATCTTGCTATACTCGTGCTTGTACTTGTTTATTTTCTTGTTTGGAAAATGGTTTCTTATCCTCCTAACAACTTTTCTCTGTCGCTACAGCGCCCCGGCCGTTCATTGCCACCATCCTGGGCCGTTCAACATGACAGTGCCAAGTCGTTCGATGCCCCAGCTCAGGAGGTGCCCGTCACAGCTTTCCCCCCACCTCCCATTGCATGTTCATACTCCTTCTCTTGTGTACATTCAGTTCACAAGATGCATGGTCTCGCATTATAATTTCAGATCATGTTCATGCATTTGTGTTGTTTGGATTCAGTTACTCTGCTTGTACTCCCTGTTTGCATCTTATGCTGATGGTGAACCTTTGTCTGAATTATCAGTAAGCAATGTTGTTTGGATTCAGTTACTAAGACTGAAAAGTCGTTGAAGTTTCTATCCCCTGTGTTCTGATATTGTAAGCAATGTTGATCAAACGAGTTTAAAATTTAAATATTCTTGAATTCAGAAACACATAACCAGAGATACTAGATGCAAAACAAGCATACCTATCAGCACCTAAATACATACATGAACCCTGCCTAGTATATGTCTGATTAGCAGTCTACAGAATATTGAATTTTTTGGGTTTGATGTATCTACTGGATCAAGGCAATGCAGTAGATAGCAATACATCTCACAGTTCCTTCACCATTGCCCAAGCCATCTGTCCCGCAAACTAGCTTTCCATAAATCAGCACCTGCAACCATAATTCCACACTTCCAGACTAATCAAACTCTTGCCCTCGCCCTCGAGATTGTTCCCTGCGCAATCTGTGTATGCTGCTGCTGCATGTACCACCAGTTTGTTCATGTTGGCATGTTCCAATACCCACTGAAGAAGCTCTGTGCCTGTACTGCTTCATTCTTGCTTGGACCGAAACTAAATACTTAATTTTTGCACAACACTTGCAAGCGATTAGTTGAATTTCGGTATCATCTACCTTTCCTGTACTCCATTCTAACGGCATTGAAAATTCAGAAATGGTATGCATATAGTAATTTCTATGCCAATTTATATGGAACACATGACACGACTCAACTAGTATTTTGTCCACTGTCACCATTAGCCTAGCATGCCAAACTAGCTTACATAAATAACAATGCTATTGTTAAATACATATTTTCTGAACTACAAACACCACAGGGAAAGAAGAAATGATTTTATCTCTGTGATAAGTTGTTGAATGACTTCTTAAGAAGAGCAGTACTACTAAGGAAACCTTGAAAACTTCTACCCCTGTTGCTGCATCCTGTGCAGGCCGCTGCTGACTCCCGTGCAGGCCGCCAATGCCCCTGTGCAAGGTTCAAAGGCCATGGAATTCTGCGACCATTTGAGCTGGGCGACGGACCTATACAACATCCAACATGTCCTCGTACTACACCAAGCATAACCACAAGGTGACACATACGACTGGCATCTTTGCTCGAAAGATGTTCAAATTGATTAACACATGCACTTGTATGTTCTTTTTGGTTTTTGTGGCTGAAACTTATGGAGTTTATATAAATGCTAGTGAGATGAATAGCTATAGAAGTGGTTTGTGCTGATAATACGGCTCATATTTTTATTAACGGATACTTATGCAGAACGCTCGTGCCACAGCAGCGCCCAGGCCGTTCACCATCAGCACCATAGTCCGTTCACGGCTGACTATCGAGGCCGTTCACCGCCAACACCTGAGGCCGTTCGTCGATGGAACAATGAGGTCTGGCCGTTGTCACCCATGACCGCGCACTCACATCTCTCTAGCTTCAGGTCGTGTCCTCCTCTTGTTGTAGGCTGCATTCTCCTCCAGCACCAGGCCAGTGCTATGGTGAACATTCAAGGCAACAAAGCACACCACAGGTCGCAGTGCTGCCGCCGACCACATGTGTGCATGCGTGCGATTGGTGCGTATGTGCTTTAGGCATGCATCTCAGTGCCTTCCCCCTTCCTCTTTTCATGTAGCATATTCTGAAAATATTAGACGCTTTTAACTGAATAAAAAAAGGTGTCGCACAAGTTCAGGTATAACTGCTGCAGCACTTCAGAAATATGAACAAACAAAGCTCAAAGCAAAGTGCTATTAACTGGGTCTTCCTGGAGCCAAGATCCAACGCGTGAGAGAGAAGGGGTCGTTGCTGTAATAGCGACAACCGACACGCTATAGCCGGCGTTGAACCTGACCCCGACCTCTACCGTGGTATAATAATAAATCCCCAAATGCATCGGCCTACTTTTGCTTGTGTGGTATCCATTCTCCAATATTGTTTACTTTATGTTGTTGCTTTTGTACTGCCCAGGAAGCTCATCATTGTAGAAGACAAAATCTGCATTCTGTATAATTCTTGTTTGTTCTGACTTATTTTTCTCTTCTAGATAGAGAAACAGTTTTCTCCCAACGACGCAGGCGGCTACCCCGTACTTTCACCTCCGTCCGTCGCCGCCGTCCGCACAACTCTTGATGCCGGAGTCCACACTGTATCGATGCGCCGCTATCGCTCTGCCGTCGCGTGCAGGAAGTTCAACGCCACAATCCCCGGCCGTTTAATCTTGCTGCCGTGGGTGTGCCCCGCTCCAACTCCATCGCCTGTGCTTCACTAGTGAAACAGTACGACCTGAGGAACCACGGGGGGTCGAGGACGTCCAACTCGGCAGTCCAACTCGGCGTTATTCGTGTCATCGTTAGCCCCATGTTTGCTGGCAAGACCACCGTGCTTCTCCGCTGGCATCGACAGGTGCTCACCCTGATCCCATCTCTTGTTTACTGCTTCATTTGACATTGTTAAAAAACAGAAAAAACAAGTTCAAATTGAAAAAAAATGAGAAGTGACATGTTTACAGAAGCCGTTTTAGTGAGTCTATATTGAAAATTAGCTCACGTTTTAGTGAATCAGAAGCGGTTTGTACTTTTTGCTTGATGCGTGTTCATGAGCAGTTCAAAAAGTGTGCATGTTCCCTGCTTTGCTATAGCACTTGTTAGATTGCTATAAAAAATGTCATGTATTCATGAATTTTCTGCTGGTGTAGCAACCCAGTATGTATTTTATCATCAATTCGTAAAAGAAAGCTGAATCAGTGCAGTGTGCATGTTAAAAAAAATAATTCAGTTTTATTTTGTATGGTAGTTCATTGTATAGAAAATTTGCAATAGTTCCTGCTTTTCAGCCCATCTACTTCCTGGTCGCAAGTCCAACTAGTAGAAATTCAAATATGACAAATAGCATCCATTTTGTTATGGTAATCATCTTTAACCAATTTTGTATGTATCAGACTTGCATATGTTGATTAGTATGGTAGATCTCTGTTGTATAAGAAGCTAGATGTTGACTTGCAACTATGTTGTGATAACATTTTTCCAGGAAGACGAGTCCCTCGTCCGGTACGTCCAGGTTGGTATCGATGCTCCGGCCAACTCCTTTGATCTGCTCGGTAAATGCCCACTACTAACTCCATTTGAAGTTTTTCAGTTTTAATCGCGATGCTTTTCTACTCATGACACTGGAGCCCCCACTGCACACAAGTGCGTGGTGGAAGTTTGTACCAGTTCGGAGAAAAAAGAAACAAAGTTCAAAAAGAAAAATCATGAGTTCACCTTCCATAAAGTTTGAAGTACAGAGATATCACCTTGATGTAGTATGTAAATATGTATTGCAAATTTGCAATTCAGGAATGGGTGTGTGTGTTGTAGTCTCTGCCTACAGGGTCAATATGTGTTTTTGTAGTGCTGGTAGTTGTAGTCGCCCGCGCTCTCTGCCGTCATCAAGGGCACATGTGTGCCGTCCTCAGTCCAACCCCATGGCATTAGGGTGGTCGAGTTCGTCGCGACCAGCAGTCCATGGCTGTCGGCTTCAACTTTATTCCACCTAGGTGCTTACACTTCTTTTTGGATGTTTTTTGTATGAATCTGCATTTTGGTTATTGAATTCAGTACAACGAAACACATGAATCCCCGATGCGTACCAAATGACTGATTCTTTTAAACAGTCAGTAGATTAGTAGATTTCACCATTGGTTGGTCTACTTGTGTAAATCTGTCAGTTCATGACAAGTAATTTCTGATGCTAGAAATGTAGGATGTTTGTGTGAATCTTGCATGTTTCAGAGAGAAAAAAAGTTTGTAGTTCCATCACATGGTGTACTGAACAACATAAACATGGTGTACTGAACAAACATACGCATTCACATAAACATGCCAGCAACTCCTCTTGCTATACTTGTGCTTGTACTTGTCTATTTTCTTGTTTGGAAAATGGTTTCTTATCCTCCTAACAGCTTTTCTCGCATTTCATCTAAATTTAGTTTCAGCTGAAACCAGAGCTAATGCATTTGTGGCATTGGATGAGGTTACTAGGAAGATTTGCATTAGAGAATGTTGTGCTGGAAAAGCTTCTATTGATCTCCGTCCACGAGTGGTGCTGCCCCGCGTCCGGTCGACAGCGTCCACGAGTGCGAGCAGCCCGTATCCGGCTGCAAGATGAAGGCCACCCGTGAACCGTGCTTCCCCTAACCACGTCCACCTTGTGTGAGTTCGCTGCTGAGAAGAAGCACAAGAACCTACAGTTCCCGGTGGTCGCCTTGGCCACACTTGGCCACAAGCTCTTCCACCATGGTGACTGGCAGCCATCCAAGTGGAATGCAGACATCAGTCCAAGCAGAACTAGTTCATATAAACTGACTGGTTTACCCTAAGTTTCCACCGTTTAAGTTCAGTTCAATTCCTAATTTAGGTTCAGTTCATAGGAGCACTTAAAAATCAATTAGTTTGTGTTACTTATATTCCATGAACTTCTAGTACCATAATTAATGTAGTAGTGACATGAGCTCCCTCTCCACCACTCCAGGATCCACAGCGTCCTCCCAGTCCGACCCCATGGTGTACATTAACTTGGTTGTTATAGTTGTTATAGCAGATATAGTACAAAACTCTTTTTAGGTTTCTTTGTGAACTTATAATGTTTACTGTACATGAACTTAGTTGTTCTTTTTACATGAACTTGTACATTGCCTTGTCAGGTTGTGCGTGTACTACCCATAGGAGCACTTGAAAATTTAAGTTATGTTTAATTTCTAATTTAAATTTAGTTCATAGGAGCACTTGAAAAATCAGTTTGTTTGTTTTACTTATATCCCAGTATCCGGCTCTGCTGCTAATGCGACGATCTCCTCTTCCAGGTCCGGCAGCCCCCTGTACTCCCACAATCTTTCAAATTTGATCATTTTTTTGCAGGATGTGGAAAAACTAGATGCAACATTTATGGAAAAAAAGAGATGGATTTATAGGAAGATGGAGCACTGGAACGGAGAAGACTCAGTTCACAAAACAATCTGAAAAAGTAGCAGGAACAGGCAACAGTTTGCAAAAAAATGAAGGTACAAATAAAGTTCATAAAAATGCTATGAAATTCATGTACATCGTCTGTAGTGTGTTGCGTGATGTGGCAATAGTGCGTGCTGTAGTGTGTTGGTGGAAACTGAATTGAAGGATCTTCAATATATGAACCACAAGAGAGGTGCATCCTGTACATCGTCTCAAGATCCTTCATGTTAATTTATCCTTCAGTCCAAAAATACATGAATCACAAAGACAGCTGATGTTGCTATTTCTTTTGGTTGATGCTCATTCAAATGTCCATGCTACTTATGTGCTAAATTTGATGCTCTATAGTTGCTTTTCGAAATGCCTATGAGAACCAAAAATATTTTGATGAAATTTGATGTTGTTATTCCTATGTTCTAGCAGTTTTTCTGTGTGCTGTAAATTTTCCTCTGTCAATCAAAAAAAGCAGCAGTTTAGCACGAAAAATAGAGCCTTTTCTCTTCTCAGTACACAGCACAGAAGGTATTTGTCTCCAACTTGCATTAAGAGTTCAAAGTACACAGAGGAAAAAGGTTCAATTTTCAAAACTTTAAGAGTTCAAAGTACACATGAACATAAGTCCACTATGCTTTGCGTCAGATATCTGATATTTGTGAGGGGATCTTCAATTTTCTTCGGTTCAACTTTTGAATGTGTTTGTTAGAGTACGTAATGGGCCTAACGGGCCCACTAGTCTTAGGGTTAATTAGAGATAAGGGTCGCTTGCTTAGGGTTCAAGTAAACCTTGCTTGGGAGTCAAGTAAACCTCTCTATATAAAGAGAGGAGATGTATCAATCTAATCAAGAAAGAATTAAGAAGGAAATCCCTTCCCTCTTGCCCGGCCGTGGGCAAAAAGGCCCCCGGCCGGCTCTCTCGCGCCCTCTTTCTAGTAGCGCCATAACAATTTGGTATCAGGTAGCTCAGTTTCGATCATGTCTTCACCGCCGCCCACCCCGTCGCTTCTGCTGCCGACCGTCACCACCGCGCCGCTGGCCCCCCTGTCCGCGCCGCTGGTCGCATCCTCCGGCGTCGCCACCGCCCAGATACCGGCGCCCTCCACCGCACCACCGGACGCCGCCTACACCCCGGAGGAGATCACCGGGGTCCTCAACGACCTCGTCACAGCCGTCCAGGGGATCCGACTATACCTGGCCAGCCCCTACGGGCCGCCGCCGCCCCTGCCGCCGACCATCGCCACCGGGCTGCCGGCCCTGTCGTGCTACTC
>NC_041385.1:541776064-541855007 GCF_002162155.2 Triticum dicoccoides | reverse complement strand
GCCGCCCGCGGCCGCCCCGCAGTGGCCGACGCCGGCTCCCGCCGCGCCTCGAGCGCCCATCGCCGCCCCCGTGCCGCCGTGGCTGCCGTGGCAGCCGACGCACCAGGCTGCCTTCGCTGCGCTTGCCGGGCCACTGCAGCCGTCGCTGCAGTTGCCATCCATCGCCACCATCACCCAGCCCTGGCTGCAGTGGTAGACGCCGCTCCTGGCGGCCTCCGCTGCGCCCGATGCGCCACCGCACCAGCCGCTGCAGCTGCAGCAGCCACCGCCGGTCAGCTCTGGCTCCGCATCGACCGCACCGGCAGGAGTCCCGCTTCACCAAGTCTAGTCCACACCCTCGTCGTCACTGCTTCCGCCTTGGATCGCTACCCGCCACATGTCAGCGGTGGTGAGGCTGCAGGCTGCTGCGCGCGGCCTCCTAGCGCGTCGGCGTGTGCGGGAGATGCGTGGTCTGCAGATGCCACTCCTCCAAGTTGCCCTTCGCTACGCAAAGGACCTCGATCTCATTCGCTGCGTCGGGGATCTTGGGCATGCAGTTTCCCCCATGGGCAGCGGGCATGCTGTTTTCCCCGCGGGCAGCGATCTCAAAGTCTGCGACATTATCTGTTGGGGGGCGCACCCCTCCTCGTTGTTCTCCATCGCAAGCCCTCCACTCTTCCCTGTGCGGTGCAAACCAATAGCCGTTCGGCAGGGAGAAGGCATGGTGTCACTGACAGCAGCGCACCGCGTCGCACCACTGCATTTCGCCACCGGCTGCCGCGAGGGCGCCTCTGCTGGTCACTCTTGCGACCACTTCCAGGTGGTCATACACATGCACTCCTTTTGTCCAGGTGGTGTCCATGGGATCCAGGTGGCTGTACACGTGCACGTCCGACGTGCGGATGGTGTCCATTTTTTGTTAAGGGGTTCAAAATAAAGCGTCCCAGTCCATTTTAGGTTGAGAATAATAAAACAAACCGAGATGTAAAAGGCTTGTTTTTTTAGGTGTTAGGTTTATCTTGCGTTGAGTCGTGGTTATAAGTTGGTTAGGTTGCAGCTCGAGGACAACCTGCATGTCCAGGTGGAGTGTAGTGTTAGAGTACGTAATGGGCCTAACGGGCCCATTAGTTTTAGGGTTAATTAGAGATAAGGGTCGCTTGCTTAGGGTTCAAGTAAACCTTGCTTGGGAGTCAAGTAAACCTCTCTGTATAAAGAGAGGAGATGTATCAATCTAATCAAGCAAGAATTAAGAAGGAATCCCTTCCCTCTTGCCGGGTCGTGGGCAAAAAGGCCCCCGGCCGGCTCTCTCGCGCCCTCCTTCTAGCAGCGCCATAACAGTGTTTCAGTTCGTCTACTTCCCAGTCGTCCTGTGTCAATCAAAAAAAGCAGCAGTTTAGCACGAAAAATAGAGCCTTTTCTCTTCTCAGTACACAACACAGAAGGTATTTGTCTCCAACTTGCATTAAGAGTTCAAAGTACACAGAGGAAAAAGGTCCAATTTTCAAAACTTTAAGAGTTCCAAGTACATAAGAACATAAGTCCACTATGCTTTGCGTCAGATATCTGATATTTGTGGGGGGAACTTCAATTTTCTTCAGTTCAACTTTTGAATGTGTTTCAGTTCGTCTACTTCCCAGTCGTCCTATGTTAGCTAGATCAGTACTAGTGCTCAGCAGTACGACAAGTAGCAGTACTGATCAGTACGACCTACACAAATACTATTACTGATCAGTAATATTCTTAATGTTAAAGGTAACATCCATATAGAAAAAATTCTTCTATTCTAACACGCAATTTTTTGGAAAAAAGAGGACTAGTACTGATGAGTCGTACCGACAAGGATGTCGTCTACAATTCTGAAATTATTGTTAAGTCGTACTAGTACTATTACTGATGAAAATGGGAAGCAAGTGTCACATGAATCCTCAATTGAATGGGAAGCAAGGTGATCCTTGCTCCTTCAACTCCACTTCACCAGTGCCCGTCAGTCTGCGGGAGTAGGGGCGGCGTGCCCGTCAACAAACAAGAACATAAGGTATGTGCTTGGAAAACTTAAAACTATGTTCACATTTGGGCAACAGTAGTTGTAGCTTCTTTCAAAGTTCAAAATGAAAGATATTCAGTTCAACTTGTTCTACCAAAACATGTGTGGGACCTTGGCAGCATGTCAGACACACTATCTAGTGCAGAAAAAAATGTTCGGCGTAGTTCAGCGCGCCGCCGCCGCCTGCCTCCAAGTGCCGCTGGTCTATGAGTTCAACATGTATAACCCTATAAGTTCATAGAAAAATAGAAAACAAGATAAACAAAAATAATGATACACAAAACCCATGGAATTCATAGGGAAAAGATAACAAGTTCTAAGGAAATAAATATAGAAGTTCATATTTCAAAATAAATGAAGTATTTGGGAAGTAAAAATGAAGTATTTCAAAGTGTAGAAGTCTTTTTAGGTTTCTTTGGGAACTTCTAATGTTACTACACATGAACTTGCTTGGTTACACAAATATGAAACTGATTGTGCAAGTCACTTAGAATGTGTTTGAAGTTGTTATGGGAACTCATGACTTGTTATAATTAAATGCAGGGAGCAACTGGCGCCGAATGGGCCCCTGGGAGCTAGTCCAACCCGCTCGCAGACTGGAGGGCATGCCGGTTTATTTCCAATGAAGCCCTATGTACAATCAGTCTATTGGTTTGATAAGAAAGGAGACAACATAGAAGTTATGGTTGAAGCAAGTCCCTCCGTCCATTTATGTCCAATTTTTGTGATAGTAGTTCAAAATGAGGGATATATTGTATAAACTTTTTTGAACTTGTGCCTAGGCTGCTTCTGAACAACTCCAATGCTTTATTGGCCTCAGTACTACAGTTTGGTAACTTTGAACTGAGAACTCTATGAACTCTTGGACATGTTCATAAAGTATTCCTGGACTAAGAACTCGATGAACTCCTAGACCTATTCATAAAGTTTTGTTGGAGAACTCTCAGTAGTTCTAGTATTATATTGTGTGTTTTGAACTAAGAGATATACTCTATGAACTTTCTCTACTCTTGAAGCATTTTGTTCTCATATATAAAATCAAGTGCATATATGAAATCTTGAACAAAATGCTCTATGGACTCTTGGACTGCATTGTTGGAGAACTGTTGTTTGGCACCTAATGGAATTTCCACAAGAAGCATTTTGTTCTCAGTTTTTTGGTGAAAGTTTGCTTCCTATTGCATAGCTGCTGCAGTAGACCTTCTATGCATGGCAATGTAAACATACAAAATGTATATGCTACTCCCGGATGGGCTGCTGTAGTGAACAATTTTCTACCATGAAAGTTTTCCTAAAAGGGCTGCTATAGTGAACATGGTACCAACTTGTTGCTAGTTATATTGAAAGTCCACCTTGCAAAACAACATCAGTTCTCTCATGAACATGCATTGGTTTAAGGGGTGGACATGCATCGGTTCAAGGGGTCACAAAGTAAAGCAATGTATACACACAACCCATAACAATGTTCCCTTCTATAAAAAATATTTAACTAGGTAATGTAAGGTATCACACCGGTTGAATATAGTCAGAAAAAACCCTAATAGTTCAACCGAGGCCATTGGGAGGTTCAATGAAAGACAGTGTGACGGTTAGAAAAAAAGGTAGCATGTTTTATAAAAGAATGTGCTTTGGTCTGTGAAAACACGCTCTGTACAAATCCATGCAGAGATCAATTTGGGTACTCTATTTTCGAAACGAAGAAAAACACGAATCGTTTCACCGTATTAAAAATACTCTATGAAAAATACATCAGTACAAGCAAACACATAAATCATTACAAGTACTCTGTTTTACGAGGAAAACCATGCGAAAAAACAGAGAAAGTCTAGTCTGTGAAAACATGTTCAGTACAAATCCATACGGACATCCGTTCATGTACTCTTTTTTCGGAACCTTTCAAAATTACTCTCCGAAGAATACATCAGTACAAACGCACACGTACATTAGTACAAGTACTCTGTTTTTTCTGACGGAAAAACAACACGATGGGTCTACCGTAATCCAAAATTACTCTTCAACGGTTGCGAATCTGAGAAAACGTTCAACATGACTAAGTTTCATATTTTTGATATCTTTCCACCCGTATATTATTTGCCTCATTTCGACAAACTTTTAAAAAAATCGCATTCAAAATCAAATTTGACCGTATTCAAATTTGTTCTTAAACCGTAAGGAATTAGAAAAACATTTCAATATGAAAAGTTGCACATTTTCCGTAGCTTTCCAACGCCGTATCATTTGCATCAATCCGACAAGCCGTTTGCAAAAAATCGAAAATAATTTCACCCCGAATTTCAATGTTTTCCAAATTACTTTTAAATCGTATAGAATTAGAAAAAACATTAGATATAGGGAAGATGCAGATTTTCACCATCTTTCCAACTCCATCTTATTTGCTCAATTCCGACAAACTGTTTGAAAATTGGGTCCAAAATACGATTCACGTTTTTGGTTAAAAAACGGTTTTTTCAAAACTGCTCTTAAACCATAATAATTCTGCAAAAATGTTCAATATACTTGAAATATAGTTGTCAAGAGCTTTCCAACAATATATTACACGCCCCATTCCGACAACAAAAAAGCAAAAAAATTGAACTAAAGAAGACGATGTGTTAAACAGAACCGAAAGCATCAGTTCAACCGCTTCGAAATCATCAGTACAACCGCCTGAAACCGTCAGTTCAAAAAGGGTAACATAATAATATTATGTTACGCATAACAGAATAGCCCAAATGTGTGTGTGTATATATACACACACACATCTGGGCTATTCTGTTGGAGGGAGGGAGGAGCAGCCCAGGGGTGCGACCCAAGTAGGCCGAATCCTACTTGGGGTCTTCCCCAATTCGGCCTTCCCCCTGCCATAATTGCTGGAAAGAAAAAGGAAGAGGAAAGAAGAGAAGGAAGGGGGGCCGAACCCCCTCTTCCCCTTCTCCAATTCGGCCTCCTGCCATAAGGGGGGCGCGCCACCCCTTGTGGGCTAGTGTGATCCCATCCCTTGGCCCATGTGGCCCATATGTCCCCTTGGGGTGTTCGATAACCCCTCCGGTACTCCGAAAAATACCCGATAACCCCCGGAACACTTCCGGTGTCTGAATACTGTCATCCTATATATCAATATTTACCTCTCGACCATTTTGAGACTCCTCGTCGTGTCGTCATGTCTATGATGATATCTGGGACTCCAAACAACATTCGGTCACCAATCATATAACTCACATAACACTAAAACATCATCGAACGTTAAGCGTGCGGACCCTACGGGTTTGAGAGCTATGTGGACATGACCGAGACACCTCTCCGGTCAATAACCAATAGCGGAACCCGGATGACCATATTGGCTCCTACATATTTGTTGGGGAACATAGTAATTTCAAAAAAATCTTATGCACACGCAAGATCATGGTAATGCATAGCAACGAGCGGGGAGAGTAAGTCCACGTACCCTCGTAGACCGAAAGCGGAAGCGTTAGTATAACGCGGCTGATGTAGTCGTACGTCTTCACGATCCGACCGATCAAGTACCGAACATATGGCACCTCCGAGTTCAGCACACGTTCAGCTCGATGACGTCCCATGAACTTCGATCCAGCAGAGCTTTGCGGGAGAGTTTCATCAGCACGACGGCGTGATTACGGTGTTGATTATGCTACCGACACAGGGCTTCACCTAAGCACCGCTACGATATTACCGAGGTGGAATATGGTGGAGGGGGGCACCGCACACGGCTAAGAGATCAATGATCAATTGTTGTGCCTAGAGGTGCCCCCTTGCCCCCGTATATAAAGGAGGGAGAGGAGGAGGGGGCGGCCAAGGAGGAGGAGGCGCGCCCAAGGGGGGCAATCCTACTCCAAGTAGGATTCCCCCCTCTTTCCTAGTCCAAGTAGGAGAGGGGAAGGAAGGGGAGGAGAAGAAGAAGGAAAGGGGGGTCGCCCCCCTAGTCCAATTCGGTTTGGGCTAGGGGGGCCGCGCGCCCGTAGCTGGCCACCTCTCCTCTTCCTCCACATGGGCCCATGAGCCCCAATTACCCCCCGGGAGGTTCCGGTAACCTCCCGGTTCTCTAGGATTTATCCGATAACCCCCGAAACTCATCCGGTGTCCGAACATAACCTTCCAATATATCAATCTTAATGTCTCGACCATTTCAAGATTCCTCGTCATGTCCGTGATCACATCCCGGACTCCGAACTACCTTTGGTACATCAAAAACCAAAAACTCATAATACAATCATCACCGAACTTTAAGTGTGCGGACCCTACGGGTTCAAGAACTATGTAGACATGACCGAGACACATCTCCGGTCAATAACCAATAGCGGAACCTGAATGCTCATATTGGCTCCCACATATTCTACGAAGATCTTTATTGGTCAAACCGCATAACAACATACGTTGTTCCCTTTGTCATCGGTATGTTACTTGCCCGAGATTCGATCGTCGATATCTCAATACCTAGTTCAATCTCGTTACCGACAAGTCTCTTTACTCGTTATGTAATGCATCATCCCGCAACTAACTCATTAGTAACATTGTTTGCAAGGCTTATAGTGATGTGCATTACCGAGAGGGCCCAGAGATACCTCTCCGACAATCGGAGTGACAAATCCTAATCTCGAAATACGCCAACTCAACAAGTACCTTTGGAGACACCTGTAGAGCTCCTTTATGATCATCCAGTTACGTTGTGACGTTTGGTAGCACACAAAGTGTTCCTTTGGTAAACGGGAGTTGCATAATCTCATAGTCATAGGAACATGTATAAGTCATGAAGAAAGCAATAGCAACATACTAAACGATCAAGTGCTAAGCTAACAGAATGGGTCAAGTCAATCACATCATTCTCCTAATGATGTGATCCCGTAAATCAAATGACAACTCATGTCTATGGCTAGGAAACTCAACCATCTTTGATCAACGAGATACTCAAGTAGAGGCATACTAGTGACACTATGTTTGTCTATGTATTCACACCTGTATTATGTTTCTGGTTAATACAATTCTAGCATGAAAAATAAACATTTATCATTATATGAGGAAATAAATAATAACTTCATTATTGCCTCTAGGGCATATTTCCTTCAGTCTCCCACTTGCACTAGAGTCAATAATCTAGGTTACACTGTAATGATTCTAACACCCATGGAGCCTTGGTGTTGATCATGTTTTGCTCGTGGAAGAGGCTTAGTCAACGGGTCGGCAACATTCAGATCCGTATGTATCTTGCAAATCTCTATGTCTCCCACCTAGACTTGGTCCCGGATGGAATTGAAGCGTCTCTTGATGTGCTTGGTTCTCTTGTGAAATCTGGATTCCTTTGCCAAGGCAATTGCACCAGTATTGTCACAAACGATTTTCATTGGACCCGATGCACTAGGTATGACACCTAGATCAGATATGAACTCCTTCATCCAGACTCCTTCATTTGCTGCTTCCGAAGCAGCTATGTACTCCCCTTCACACGTAGATCCCGCCACGAAGCTTTGTTTAGAAATTCACCAACTGACAGCTCCACCGTTCAATATAAACACGTATCCGGTTTGCGATTTAGAATCGTCCGGATCAGTGTCAAAGCTTGCATCGGCATAACCATTTACGACTAGCTCTTTGTCACCTCCATAAACAAGAAACATATCCTTAGTCCTTTTTCAGGTATTTCAGGATGTTCTTGACCGCTGTTCAGTGATCCACTCCTGGATTACTTTGGTACCTCTCTTCTAAACTAATAGCAAGGCACACATTAGGTCTGGTACACATCATTGCATACATGATAGAACCTATGGCTGAAGCATAGGGAACATCTTTCATTTTCTCTCTACCTTCTGCAGTGGTCGGGCATTGAGTCTGACTCAACTTCACACCTTGTATTACAGGCAAGAACCCTTTCTTTGCTCGATCCATTTTGAACCTTTTCAAAACTTTATCAAGGTATGTACTTTGTGAAAGTCCAATTAAGCGTCTTGATCTATCTCTATAGATCTTGATGCCCAATATATAAGTAGCTTCACAGAGGTCTTTCATTGAAAAACTTTTATTCAAGTATCCTTTTATGCTATCCAGAAATTCTATATCATTTCCAATCAATAATATGTCATCGACATATAATATCAGAAATGCTACAGAGTCCCACTCACTTTCTTGTAAATACAGGCTTCTCCAAAAGTCTATATAAAACCATATGCTTTGATCACACTATCAAAGCGTTTATTCCAACTCCGAGAGGCTTGCACCAGTCCATAAATGGATCGCTAGAGCTTGCACATTTTATTAGCACCTTTTGGATCAACAAAACCTTCTGGTTGTATCATATACAACTCTTCTTTGAGAAAACCATTCAAGAATGCAGTTTTGACATCCATTTGCCAAATTTCATAATCATAAAATGCAGCAATTGCTAACATGATTCGGACAGACTTAAGCATCGCTACAGGTGTGAAAGTCTCATCGTAGTCAACCCCTTGAACTTGTCGAAAACCTTTCGCAACAAGTCAAGCTTTGTAGACAGTAACATTACCATCGGCGTCAGTCTTGTTCTTGAAAATCCATTTATTCTCGATGGCTTGCCGATCATTGGGCAAGTCAACCAAAGTCCACACTTTGTTCTCATACATGGATCCCATCTCAGATTTCATGGCCTCAAGCCATTTTGCGGAATCTGGGCTCATCATCACTTCCTCATAGTTCGTAGGTTCGCCATGGTCAAGTAACTTGACCTCCAGAATAGGATTACCGTACCACTTTGGTGCGGATCTTACTCTGGCTGACCTACGAGGTTCGGTAGTAACTTGATCTAAAGTTTCATGATCATCATTAGCTTCCTCACTAATTGGTGTATTCGTCACACGAACCGGTTTTTGTGATGAACTACTTTCCAATAAGGGAGCAGGTATAGTTACCTCATCAAGTTCTACTTTCCTCCCACTCACTTCTTTCGAGACAAACTCCTTCTCTAGAAAGGATCCAAATTTAGCAACAATTGTCTTGCCTTTGGATCTGTGATAGAAGGTGTACCCAACAGTCTCCTTTGGGTATCCTATGAAGACACATTTCTCCGATTTGGTTCAAGCTTATCAGGTTGAATTTTTTTCAAATAAGCATGGCAGCCCCAAACTTTAAGAAACGACAACTTTGGTTTCTTGCCAAACCACAGTTCATAAGGCGTCATCTCAACGGATTTTGATGGTGCCCTATTTAACGTGAATGCAGCTGTCTCTAAAGCATAACCCCAAAATGATAGCGGTAAATCAGTAAGAGACATCATGGATTGCATCATATCTAGTAAAGTACGATTACGATGTTCGGACACACCATTATGCTATGGTGTTCCGGGTGGCGTGAGTTGCGAAACTATTCCGCATTGTTTCAAATGTAGACCAAACTTGTAACTCAAATATTCTCCTCCACGATCAGATCGTAGAAACTTTATTTTCTTGTTACAATGATTTTCCACTTCACTCTGAAATTCTTTGAACTTTTCAAATGTTTCAGACTTATGTTTCATTAAGTAGATATACCCATATCTGCTCAAATCATCTGTGAAGATGAGAAAATAACGATACCTGCCGCGAGCCTCAGTATTCATTGGACCACATACATCAGTATGTATGATTTCCAATAAATTTGTTGCTCGCTCCATAGTTCCGGAGAATGGCGTTTTAGTCATCTTGCCCATGAGGCATGGTTCACAAGTACCAAGTGATTCATAACCAAGTGATTCCAAAAGTCCATCAGTATGGAGTTTCTTCATGCGCTTTACATCAATATGACCCAAACGGCAGTGCCACAAATAAGTTACACTATCATTATCAACTCTGCATCTTTTGGCTTCAACATTATGAATATGTGTATCACTACTATCGAGATTCAACAAAAATAGACCACTCTTCAAGGGTGCATGACCATAAAAGATATTACTCATATAAATAGAACAACCATTATTCTCTGATTTAAATGAATAACCGTCTCGCATCAAACAAGATCCAGATATAATATTCATGCTCAATGCTAGCACCAAATAACAATTATTCAGGTCTAAAACTAATCCCGAAGGTAGATGTAGAGGTAGCATGCCGACCGCGATCACATCAACTTTGGAACCATTTCCCATGCGCATCGTCACCTCGTCTTTAGCCAATCTTCGCTTAATCTATAGTCCCCATTTCGAGTTGCAAATATTAACAACAGAACCGGTATCAAATACCCAGGTGCTACAGCGAGCATTAGTAAGGTACACATCAATAACATGTATATCATATATACCTTTGTTCACCTTCTCATCCTTCTTATCCGCCAAATACTTGGAGCAGTTCCGCTTCCAGTGACCAGTCCCTTTGCAGTAGAAGCACTCAGTCTCAGGCTTAGGTCCAAACTTAGGTTTCTTCTCCTGAGAGGCAACTTGCTTGCCGTTCTTCTTGAAGTTCCCCTTCTTCTTCCCTTTACCCTTTTTCTTGAAACTGGTGGTCTTGTTCACCATCAACACTTGATGCTCCTTCTTGATTTCTACCTCCGCAGCTTTTAGCATTGCGAACAGCTCGGGAATAGTATTGTTCATCCCTTGCATATTATAGTTCATCACGAAGCTCTTGTAGCTTGGTGGCAGTGATTGAAGAATTCTGTCAATGACACTATCATCAGGAAGATTAACTCCCACTTGACTCAAGTGATTGCAATACCCAGACATTTTGAGTATATGTCCACTGACAGAACTATTCTCCTCCATCTTGCAGCTGTAGAACTTATTGGAGACTTCATATCTCTCAATCCGGGCATTTGCTTGAAATATTAACTTCAACTCCTGGAACATCTCATATGCTCCATGACGTTCAAAACATCGTTGAAGTCCCGGTTCTAAGCCGTAAAGCATGGCACACTGAACTATCGAGTAGTCATCAACACACGACTGCCAGGCATTCACAATGTCTGCAGTTGCTGGCGCAGGTGGTACACCTAGCGGTGCTTCCAGGACGTAATTCTTCTGTGCAGCAATGAGGATAATCCTCAAGTTACGGACCCAGTCCATGTAATTGCTACCATCATCTTTCAACTTAGCTTTCTCAAGGAACGCATTAAAATTCAACGGAACAACAGCACGGGTCATCTATCTACAATAACATAGACAAGCAAAAATACTATCAGGTACTAAGTTCATGATAAATTAAAGTTTAATTAATCATATTACTTAAGAACTCCCACTTAGATAGACATCCCTCTAATCATCTAAGTGATCACGTGATCCAAATAAACTAAACCATGTCC
Source organism: Triticum dicoccoides (assembly GCF_002162155.2). Lineage (NCBI taxonomy): Eukaryota > Viridiplantae > Streptophyta > Magnoliopsida > Poales > Poaceae > Triticum > Triticum dicoccoides. Next base: position 541,843,732 of record NC_041385.1, on the reverse strand, counting down.
GATCATCATGTGAGATGGAGTAGTTTTCAATGGTGAACATTACTATGTTGATCAGATCTACTATATGATTCACACTCAACCTTTCGGTCTCAGTGTTCCGAGGCCATATCTGCATATGCTAGGCTCGTCAAGTTTAATCTGAGTATTCTGCATGTGTAAAACTGTCTTACACCCATTATATTTGAACATAGAGCTTATCGCACCCGATCATCACGTGGTGTCTCGGCACAAAGAACTTTCGCAGCGGCGCATACTCAGGGAGAACACTTATGCCTTGAAATTTAGTGAGAGATCATCTTATAATGCTACCGTCAATCAAAGCAAAATAAGATGCATAAACGATAAACATCACATGCAATCAATATAAGTGATATGATATGGCCATCAACATCTTGTGCTTGTGATCTCCATCGCCGAAGCACCGTCATGATCACCATCATCACCGGCGCTACACCTTGATCTCCATCGTAGCATCATTGTCATCTCGCCAACTATTGCTTCTACGACTATCGCTACCGCTTAGTGATAAAGTACAACAATTACAGGGCGATTGCATTGCATACAATAAAGCGACAACCATATGGCTCCTGCTAGTTGCCGATAACTCTTGTTACAAAACATGATCATCTCATACAATAAAATTTAGCATCATGTCTTGACCATATCACATCACAACATGCCCTGCAAAAACAAGTTAGACGTCCTCTACTTTGTTGTTGCAAGTTTTACGTGGCTGCTACGGGCTGAGCAAGAACCGTTCTTACCTACGCATCAAAACCACAACGATAGTTCGTCAAGTTAGTGCTGTTTTAACCTTCTCAAGGACCGGGCGTAGCCACACTCGGTTCAACTAAAGTTAGAGAAACTGACACCCGCCATCCACCTATGTGCAAAGCACGTCGGTAGAACCAGTCTCGCGTAAGCGTACGTGTAATGTCGGTCCGGGCAGCTTCATCCAACAATACTGCCGAACCAAAGTATGACATGCTGGTCAGCAGTATGACTTGTATCACCCACAACTCACTTGCGTTCTACTCGTGCATATAACATCTACGCATAAAACCTGGCTCGGATGCCACTGTTGGGGAACGTAGTAATTTCAAAAAAATTCCTACGCACACGCAAGATCATGGTGATGCATAGCAACGAGTGGGGAGAGGAAGGTCACGTTCCCTCGTAGAACAAAAGCGGAAGCATTAGCACAACATGGTTGATGTAGTCATACGTCTTCACGATCCGACCGATCAAGTACCGAACGTACGACACCTCCGAGTTCAACACACGTTCAGCTCGATGACGTCCCACAAACTCCGATACAGCAGAGCTTTGCGGGAGAGTTTCGTCAGCACGACGGCGTGATGACGGTGTTGATGATGCTACCGACGCAGGGCTTCGCCTAAGCACCGCTACGATATTATCGAGGTGGAATATGGTGGAGGGGGCACCGCACACGACTAAGAGATCAATGATCAATTGTTGTGCCTAGAGGTGCCCCCTGCCGCCGTATATAAAGGAGGGAGAGGAGGAGGGGGCGGCCAAGGAGGAGGAGGCGCGCCCAAGGGGGGCAATCCTACTCCAAGTAGTATTCCCCCCTCTTTCCTAGTCCAAGTAGGAGAGGGGAAGGAAGGGGAGGAGAAGAAGAAGGAAGGGGGGGGGGCGGACCGCTAGTCCAATTCGGTTTGGGCTAGGGGGGCCGCGCACCCTTAAATGGCCGCCTCTCCTCTTCCTTCACATGGGCCCCATGAGGCCAAATAACCCCCCGGGAGGTTTCGGTAACCTCCCGGTTCTCCGGTATTTATCCGATAAACCCGGAACTCATCCGGTGTCCGAACATAACCTTCCAATATATCAATCTTAACATCTCGACCATTTTGAGACTCCTCGTCATGTCCGTGATCACATCCGGGACTTTAAACTACATTCGATACATCAAAAACCAAAAACTCATAATACGATCGTCACCGAACTTTAAGCGTGTGGACCCTACGGGTTCGAGAACTATGTAGACATGACCGAGACACGTCTCCTGTCAATAACCAATAGCAGAACCTGGATGCTCATATTGGCTCCCACATATTCTACGAAGATCTTTATCGGTCAAACCGCATAACAACATACGTTGTTCCCTTTGTCATCGGTATGTTACTTGCCCGAGATTCGATTGTCGGTATCTCAATACCTAGTTCAATCTCGTTACCGGCAAGTCTCTTTACTCTTTATGTAATGCATCATCCCGCAACTAACTCATTAGTCACATTGCTTGCAAGGCTTATAGTGATGTGCATTACCGAGAGGGCCCAGAGATACCTCTCCGACAATCGGAGTGACAAATCGTAATCTCGAAATATGCCAACTCAATAAGTACCTTCGGAGACACCTGTAGAGCTCCTTTATGATCACCCAGTTACGTTGTGACGTTTGGTAGCACACAAAGTGTTCCTCCGATAAACGGGAGTTGCATAATCTCATGGTGATAGGAACATGTATAAGTCATGAAGAAAGCAATAGCAACAGACTAAACGATCAAGTGCTAAGCTAACGGAATGGGTCAAGTCAATCACATCATTCTCCTAATGATGTGATCCCGTAAATCAAATGACAACTCATGTCTATGGCTAGGAAACTCAACCATCTTTGATCAACGAGCTAGTCAAGTAGAGGCATACTAGTGACACTATGTTTGTCTATGTATTCACACATGTATTATGTTTCCGGTTAATACAATTCTAGCATGAATAATAAACATTTATCATGATATGAGGAAATAAATAATAACTTTATTATTGCCTCTAGGGCATATTTCCTTCAATATTCTACGAAGATCTTTATCGGTCGAACCGTTATGACAACATACATAATTCCCTTTGTCGGTCGGTATGTTACTTGCCTGAGATTCGATCGTCGCTATCTTCATACCTAGTTCATCTCTTTACCGGAAAGTCTCTTTACTCGTTCCATAATATATCACCTCGTGACTAACTCCTTAGTCGTTTGCTTGCAAGTTTATGATGTGTATTATCGAGAGGGCCTAGAGATACCTCTCCGATACTCGGAGTGACAAATCCTAATCTCGATCTATGCCAACTCAACAAACACCTTCGGAGATACCTGTAGAGCATCTTAAAATCACCAAGTTACATTGTGAAGTTTAATAGCACACAAGGCATTCTCCGGTATCTGGGAGTTGCATAATCTCATAGTCGAAGGAATATGTATTTGACATGAAGAAAGCAATAACAATAAAACTGAACGATCATTATGCTAAGCTAACAGATGGGTCTTGTCCATCACATCATTCCCCTAATGATGTGATCCTGTTATAAAATGACAACTCATCTCCATGGTTAGAAAACCTTAACCATCTTTGATCAACGAGCTAGTGTAGTAGAGGCTTACTAGGGACACTATGTTTGTTTATGTATTCACACATGTATTAAGGTTTCCGATCAATACAATTCTAGCATGAATAATAAACCTTTAACATGAATAAGGAAATATAAAATAACAACTTTATTATTGCCTCTAGGACATATTTCCTTCACGTGACCCTCCTGCTCTACCAACTTATAATAGGGGTGAATCCAAAGTTGAGTCAGTAGGGACAACTTTGCAAGAACGTGATCATTTTTTACAGGAGGTCTGTGAGCATCTACTTCAAGCCCAACAACGCGGCCAGAAGTACTATGATGATCATCATGGGGATATGTCCTTTGATGTTGGTGAGTGGCATGGCTGCAAATTCACCACACGCAAGCTGCTTCATTGCTAGGCCATACACATGGCAAGTTAGCTTAGCGTTTTTATGGACCTTACAAGGTTATGGAGTGCATTGGTTCTATTGCATACAAGCTGGATCTTCCGGAAGGCTCTCGTCTACATGATGTCTTCCATGCGAGTCTTTCGAAGAAATTCCATGATGCCACTCCTGATGTGACACCAACATTGCCATTGATTCAGGATGGTCGCGTCATTCCGTAGCCTGCCAAAGTATTAAGCTCATGCATGCAAAGAGGAGTGAAGCCTATGCTTGTTCAATGGGTAGGTTCTTCAAAAATGGATGCCACTTGGGAGCCCCTTGCTGACTTCATCAAGCAATATCCTTATTATCGGCTCGAGGATGAGCTACTTGTCAAGGAAGGAAAAGATGTTACGTGAGGAATTCATTATGGAAGGTGCAAGGCAGTAGGGGCGGGTTAGGCTATGGCTAGGAAAGGGAAGTTTGATGTCTTGAAGGATGCATCTATTTTGGTAGTCTCTAGATTCAGTTAAGTAGTGTTTGAGTCAGATTCGGATTAGAGTCCAAAGTATGTCAAAGTAGTACTAGTCAGTGTCCTATATAAAGACACACCCGTGTAAGCTTAGAGGCAAGCAATAATCAATAAAGTCTGGTTTCCCTTTCTCTGTTCTCTATCTCTAATCCCCGCTGCCTTCTACTACAGCACCAGCGATGGCGCCACCCCATTACTCCCCACACACCTCCAGACCACGGAATAGCCCTCAGATCCAGAGGCTGTTCCATTATCTTGTTTCACCCTTTCCTTATTTCCTCTCCCCACCAACCTATCTGTCTGTCCAAGATCACCATTAGGCCACTCTTAACCTATTTGCAAACCTGAACCATCAACACGTCTATCAAAATTCCGAACTGTAACCTTTAAATTGTACTCCCTTTGTCCCAGAATAAGTGTTTCAACTTTGTACTAAATTTTGTACAAAGTTATACTAAACTTGAGACACTTATTTTGGGACGAAGGAGTAAAATGCTTCCTGCATCACAAACAAGTTAGCCACCACCAACAGAGCATATAACAACACAATCAAGGCACTTGACATGGACGGCTGCTGCAAAATAAAACAACAAATTTGTGCTTACTAAGGATATGAGCACATAGTGATATCAACTAGAGGGAAATAAATAGCTCTGTGAATTATTAATTTATTATACACTCGTCCAAAGTTGCTTCTTTTTTGTTGAATCTAGAAATTCCATCGAGTGAACTATATATTATACAACCATGCTCTAGCATGACAAGAGAATACAAATCTTATGTAATGCATCTATGTTCATCATTGAAAAGTTGCTCATTTTTTTAATAGGGAGATTGCATTCATCTCCAACATCGACACCAAAATCGCATGTATCCGCCCGGAGGCAGCTGTCCGGACCCCGCAAGGCATCCAACGCTGGCTCCGATCGGTCCATGGAGAAGTCTGGACCGCCGTTCACCTTAAATAGGAAGCAAGCGAGGGGGCTTTGCGGGAGTCCGGACAACATCCATGTAGGACTCCGACACCCCAGACCCACCAAAATCAAGGTGGAGCCCGCGCTTTTGCAAGAGAAAGAATTTCACCACAGCGCTTCCAGCAGAGGATGGAGTGGCCACTTCACACATTGAAAAAGAAGCCTATATCCATAGGCATTTTGACAGCCTACTGGGATCAAAGGTTCATCGCACACATATGGTAAAGTAGCAAGAACTTCAACTTCCTTCAGTGCATGGAGGGGGGGGGGGTATGGACAACCCTTTCACTGAAGAAAAAATTTGTGAAGCAATCAAGATGTCGCCCACTGAAAAGGCACCCAGCCCGATGGTTTCACTGGTATTTTCTTCAGAGTATGTTGGCCACTGATAAAGCATGATATCCTAGATGTTTTCGATCAATTTCATTGGCTTGTTGGTGGAGATTTTGAACGGTCTAAACAAGGCACTTGTTGCTCTGCTGGCAAAGAAGGATGGTGTCGAGGCAACGAATCTGACAGTGAGTACTAGGGGTACCGAAGGGGGTGGAACCTAGCTACAGCATAGGCGTAACACTCGGATTTTACGAGTATGAGCCCCTTGCGGAGAGGTAAAAGCCCTACGTCTCGAGCCTTAAGGTTGTTTTTCTCTAGGGTGTATGTTTACAATAGGGTCGTGAAGCCTTCTCACAGTGTAGGAGGGAGACTTATATAGAGTGCATCGTCCCTCATGAATGCTACGTTACAAGGGAGATGAAGAGGGGGATTATTACAAGCGTTACTGGTAACTGCCGCTATAACTACACTTCAATACTAGCGTTAAGCCCCTCCATTGTTACATCTCCCACATCGCCTCTCTGCCTTATATATCTGAATGCTGGTGAGCAAGGTTGTCTGGTGGTTAGACGCCCGAGTGGGCTATCACTACTGTAGGATGCTGCTAACATGACATGTGAATCAGAGACCCTTCAACCAAACTGTGTGCGATGCATGAATCGCAAACGGTTTTGTAATAAAACTGTCACCAATAAGATGAACTGTTTGCGATAGCGGAGACATCAAGAATGATTCAGATTAGAGTTGCGTGTGCGATACGTGGCATACAGTTGACCCATACGAACTGTTTGCGATGAGCATAACAACACATAAACAGTTAGTCATATCAAGGTGTCTGTGATATACAGAATATAGTTCACTCAGATTAACTGTTTGCGATTAGCGGACACAACATGAATGGTCAGCCAGATCAAGGTGTGTGCGATAGATGGCATACATTTCACTCGGATGAACTGTGAGCGATGAGCCAAAATAACAGAAATGGTTCGTCTTAATAAGATGTGTGAGATACGCGGCAATCAGGTCAGTAATCAGAAATGTGTGGGAAGGCCGATAATAACACAATGGATTACTTCAAATAAGTTGTGTCTGTTGTGGGGAAACAATTGGTGGTAGACAACTGTCAACGATTGATGAAATAATCACCGACGGGTTTCCTAGTTCAATTCTTATGTGATGTGATTTTTTGAGTCTGCACAACATCTATTCTCTGCCTATAGAACAACGACATGTATACTTATAAGGACATGATTGCATAAGCAAATTAAAATCCAATTACATTATATCACAAATATTAGAAATATTACAAGGTTCAAATTCCAATATTACAAGGCCCAAACTCAAAGATTACAAGGTTCAAATTGTTCTTACAAATAAAATTCATCCTCTTTAGAATTTGGGTTATTCATTATTTCTGCGAATTGATGAGCCACCGAGAAGCATATAGCGGCTTGATACAATAACTTCTGAATAATCTGTCGAATGAAGTTACAAACGGAAATTCTGCTCAGTTGTAGATGCCTGAGCTTATTACCAAACCATTCACTTATGCGCACTATATGTAGGGCAAACCTCATTACCTTGAGCACACTTGCTTTCTGAACAAAGGACCTGATGAATTTAACCTAGTGCCCAGTGTCAGTTGCTATTTTTTGCTTGTTTTTGGCTTTTCAGAAAATCAATATCAAACAGAGTCCAAACGGATAAAAACTTTGGATTAATTTTTTCTGGACCAGAAGGGACCCACAAAGGTTTGTGAGAAGACCAGACGATCCACGAGGGAGCAACACGCTCACCAGGCGTGCCCTGGCCCCCCAGGCTTGTGGGACCCTCGTGGCACCTCTTGACCTAAGTCTACCTCTATAAATTCCTAAATATTCCCAACATATCAGAGGGCCACCTAGAATACTTTTTCCGCTACCGCAAGTTTATGTTCTGCCATGATCCCATCTGGAGGCCTTTTCTGGCACCCTTGCCGGACGGGGAATTGATCATGGAGGGCTTCTACATCATCCTTACCTCCCTTCCGATAATGCGTGAGTAGTTGACTATAGACCTATGGGTCCATAGCTAGTATCTAGAAGTCTTCCTCTCTCTATTTGATCCTCAATACAATGTTCTACTCGATGTTCTTGGAGTTCTATTCGATGTAATCTTCTTTTGCGGTGTGTTTGTTGGGATCCGATGAATTGTGGGTTTATGATCAGATTATTCATAAATATTAATTGAGTCTTGTTTAAATTCTTTTATCCATGATTATTATAGCATTGTATTTCTCTCCGATCTATCTTTTAGTTTGGCCAACTAGATTGATTTTTCTTGCAATGGGAGAGGTGCTTTGTGATGGGCTCAATCTTGCGGTGCTCAATCCCAACGACAGAAAGGGACATGACACATATTTGTATTGTTACCATTAAGGATAAAAAGACGGGATTTATTCATATTGCTTGGGTTTACTTTTTCTACATCATGCCATCTTGCTTAAGGCGTTACTCTATTTTTATTAACTTAATACCCTAGATGCATGCTGGATAGCGGTTTATGGGTGGAGTAATAGTAGTAGATGTAGATAGGAGTTGGTCTATGATAACCCACAAGTATAGGGGATCGCAACAGTTTTCGAGGGTAAGTATTTAACCCAAATTTATAGATTTGACACAAGGGGAGCCAAAGAATATTTGAAGGTATTAGCAGCGGAGTTGTCAATTCAACCACACCTGGAGATTAATTATCTGCAGCAAAGTGATTAGTAGCACAGTAGTATGATAGTTTTGATGATAGCAACAGTAGTAACGGAAACAGTAACAGTGGTAGCAGTAATATTGTAGCAGTAATGATAACAGTAGCAACGGTAGTAACTTAGCAAGAACAATATAAGATAAATTCGTAGGCATTGGATCGGTGACTTGTTGGATGATATTCATCATGTGACAGTTATAACCTAGGGCAATATGGCACTAGCTCCAGTTCATCGATATAATGTAGGCATGTATTCCGTAAATAGTCATACGTAAGGATGGCAATGGGTCGGGTTTGGATCTGGTTGAACAATATCAAATCCATATCCATATCCATGAAGACAGTCTTTGCCCGCCCATGAAAAAATCCATGGGTGAAAAATTGTGTCCATGTCCAAATCCGATGGATATCCATATCCACTGGATATCCATTGGGTCCTCTCGAGACATATAAATAAGACTTAACACAGTATTAACATAAACTCTTCCATTCTTCACCTCGTGGCAGGCTAGGCTTCACTTATGGTAAACCAACATCCAGTAACAACCTAAGATCATTTAGTATTTTTCTAACAGATGAGAATGACGAGTCATTTAAGGAGATAAAAATAATGGAAGGGGTGTTGGAGTATGTTACGGAGGGGATTGACTATCAACTTATAAAAGTTACGATGGGGATTGTGTAATTTCTTATTGCATGTTTTAGATTAAAAAAGTGTAAAATTACAGTGGGACATCTGAACGTGGGGCAGGGATAGTAGATTTTCCCCATTAAGTCAGACTATCGGGTCGGGTTTGGGTATATCCATGGGTACAAGATTATATCCATGCCCTACCCACGTACAATCGGGTTGGGTTTGGGCGCCGCCCATGGACACAAAAGCATATCCAAACCCTATCCATTCGGGTCGGATATCCATGGATATCCATGTCCATGGATAAAATTGCCATCCTTAGTCATACGTGCTTTATTAAAAGAACTTGCATGCCATCTTTTGTCCTACCCTCCCGTGGCAGCGGGGTCCCTATTGGAAACGAAGGGATATTAAGGCCTCCTTTTAATGGAGAACCGGAACAAAGCATTAACACATAGTGAATACATGAACTCCTCAAACTACGGTCATCACCGAGAGTGGGCCCGGTCATTGTCACTCCGGGGTTGTCGGATCATAACCATAGTAGGTGACTATAACTTGCAAGATCGGATCTAAAACATGGATATAATAATGAATTCATAAATGTTTCAGATCTTAGTTCATGGCACCCGGGCCCAAAATGACAAGCATTAAGCATAGCAAAGTCATAGCAACATCAATCTAAGAACATAGTGGATACTAGGGATCAGGCCCTAACAAAACTAACTCAATTGCATGATGAATCTCATCCAACTCCTCACCGACCAGCGAGCCTACGAAGGAATTACTCATTCCCGATGGGGAGCATCATGGAATTGGCGATGGAGATGGGTTGGTGATGATGAAGAACGAAGATCCCCCTCTCCGGAACCCCAAACGGATTCCAGATCTGCCCTCCCGAGGAAGAACAGGGCTTTGGCGGCGGCTCCGTCTCGTGGATCGCGATAATTCTTTCTCCCTGATTTTTTTTCTGGAAATATGTGATTTTATAGTATCAGGGGCGTCATCTGCGGGGCCACCAGGTGGGTACAACCCACCTGGGCACGCCAGGAGAGGGGGCGTGCCTTGGTGGGTTGTGCCCACCCAGGTGCCCCTCTCCTGCAGGTGTTGGCTCTAGAAATTCTTATTATTGATATAAAAAATCCTTGCAAAGTTTTGTTCCATTCTAAGAACTTCTATTTCTGTACAAAAACAACACCATGGTAGTTCTGCTGAAAACAACGTCAGTCCGGGGTTAGTTTCATTCAAATCATGCAAATTAGAGTCCAAAACAAGAGGAAAAACGTGAGAAAAAGTCGATAGGTTGGAGACGTATCAGCCTACTTGTCTCGAATGTGATGCCTATATACATGATCATTGCCTTGAACATCGTCATAACTATGCGCTTTTCTATCAATTGCCCAACAATAATTTGTTCACCCATTGTACATTATGTGCTCAAGAGAGAAGCCTGTAGTGAAAAATATGGCCGGGGGGTCTACCTTTATCATACATATAATCCAAAAATACCCTGCTGCACTTCTATTTAATTTATTTTATTTTGTAATTTATCTATTTGCCTACCACTACAAGATTTTATCCTTGCAAATAACTGCCAAGGGGATTGACAACCCCCTTGTTTGCATTGGGTGCAAGTATTTACTTTTTTGTGTGAAGGTGCTACTAACGAGGTTCTGTGTGGTTCTCCTACTGGATTGATAGCCTTGGTCCTTAACTGAGGGAAATACTTTTATCTCTACTGTACTGCTTCATCCTCTCCTCTTCGAGGAAATCCCAATGCAGCTCATAAGTAGCAACCACTATAGGAGAGGGCACATCCCATGTGTGATGTAATTTGCCCTATCTACAGTACAACACCATATATAACCAAAATAAACATCCGATTACATAAATGACTGTACAAAGCATTCCCACACACCTCAATAAACAATTACATGCATTCTAAACTAGGAGAAATGATCATCTAATCATCTACTTGTGATGCTGCCGCCACTGCTCTGTGGCTCGATCCCTCGTCTGGGAAGGACAAAGGCATTTCCTCATGTCAATGATCTGCCTGTACCTCTTGTAGCTTGTGTACACGTCCTTGGCCACGTACTTGATGTGTTCTTCATCCAGTCTCTACTCACAGTCACTGTGGCAGGCGATCTTCTCGTTCTTGCTCTCATCCTTCATCTTCATGTAGTAGGGGTCGACGATGGCCGAGGCGAGGTCAACCAGAGAGTGATGATGTCCTGGACTAGGGGGTACTCACCGTGTCATCTCCTGACTAGGTGGATCGGGCCGAGGACCCCCATGGAGGTTCATTAATGCATGGGCCACTTCGGGCAAGCCATGACATATACAAGGAAGATTCCACAAGACTTGGTGATCAAGACAATGACTCCTCCCCACCGACGTAGCCAACTAGGACTCTTGTTATCCTAGGCCTCCGGTATATTATATAAGCCGATGTTAGGCTAGTCGATAGATCATTATGACATTCATCATCATACCCCTAGGGTTTAGAACACAACTTATGATTTCAAGGTAGATCAACTTTGTATTCGATACATCATCATCAATATTAACAAGAGCGAGACGTAGGGTTTTACCTCCATCAAGAGGGCCCGAACCTGGGTAAACATCGACTCTCTTCTTCCTGTTACCATCAATCCTAGATCCATAGCTCGAGACCCCCTATCCCGAGGTCTGCAGGTTTTGACATCGACAATGGTGCTTTCATTGAGAGCCTGCTGGCAGTCACTGCGGTGCGATGGGAATTTAGATCGTCTCTGGCACGATCTACGCATCGGAACCGAGCTTTATTGTCGATGTTGGCATCTTCATCGCCGGCTCGACTGGTCGCCATGACTGGACCGAGAACTATGGTCCGTGCCGGATCATCAAGATCGGATGAATACTTTCATCATCATCAACTCCGATCTCTATCAAGATCATGGAGGAATCATCCATGGAGCTCGGGAACTCAACGTCAACATTGCCCTCAGACGACCGTGTTGTTTTGCTGGACAATGGACTTGTATCCTCCGCCACCACCTCCTCGAGTGTTGCTTTGACGATTGCTTTCGTGGAATTATGAGGAAATGAGTCTATAACAACCCTGTAAAAAAATTTGCTACGTTCCGATGGAGGGATCTCTGGCAATCTCTGATTTACCGGTGCCACGTTAAATCTGGACGGGATTCTGGACGTGTTTAGGGCAAGGGGTCCAGCACCCATCTTGGACTTCCATTGGAAAATCCCACTGTTCATTAGCTGCGGAATTACTATATTGACAACCCCTCAAAATTTCCACTTGATCTAGCTGTTGAAACTCCGGGAAACCTCCGTTGAGTGCATCGATTTTCGGATCTGTTTTCTACGCGAGAATGAATCCGATCCGAGTTCATATTTTTTATGAACGGGATTCCGCACATCCTTTTTCAAGGAAGTTTTAAATGGGGTATTGTGTTTTGTTCTCAAACACGTGCCCACTAATTTTACAGCCTTTTCCGAGGTAATCTTCACCATCGCGCCGGTGTCAAACCAGCCCGACAACGTTGCTCCACAGCTGACGACCTACGCCAGCATTGGCTGCGCCATCGCTCCATCAAGCCGATGACAACCATCTTGGATCATCACCTCGGGGAGCTGACCAAGAGTTTGGCATCGTGAAGGACAAATAATAATCAAGACAATATCGTCGCCCCACGGATTGCATGGTCAGGCATGCCAGCATCGTCGCGCGGTCACTTCTCAAGCCGACATTGACCGTGTCACAAGTTCCGACCTGCATGGCATCACCGTGCCGTTTCTTCTTCAAACCGGTGTCCACCACACCGACCTGCTTCGACACCTCGGCTGGCATGGCGTCTGCAACGTCAACTTACTGACCTGCTCTGTCACCTTGACTAGACCAGGGGCTTCGCCATATCTTCATCAACCTACTCCAGGGACTTTGGCGTCACCAGCCGACCAACTTCGACACGTTAGCTGGACCGGGGGCTTCGCCTCGCTGCATCGACCGTGCTGCATCGCCACTTCGTCAAGCCGAGCTCCTTGCTCGGTCACCTCGGGTTTGGGGGCGGGGACCTCGGCCAGGCCAAGGACTACGTCTTCGTCCCGTCACAAGCCCAGGCCACGTCATCAACACAGAGCACATTAACTAGCTAAGTCGCTTTCATGCTAAAAGTTCTTCCAATCTTTTAATTTTTGTTTGGGCCAACCAAGTGTTATATTTGTGTTAAACAAAAAAATTAGTTTTTAGAAATATTGTTTGTAAAAACACTTCTTTTACCCAAGTTAACCGAGGGCTCTTAAATTTGTATGAGTCATTTTATAATAATTGTTTTCTTCTTAGTCATTGCAAAGTCTTTTTCTATCACTCCTTTTTCGACGCGAATGTGTGGTCAATAGCCAGGTAGCCTGGTTTCTCTCTCAAGCCACTCGAGTTTAGTTCGCTAAATTGGCCAAACGAGAAGCACTCCGCCTTTAGGATAGGAGGTTGAAGCCAAAGGCTGACCCGCTCGAAGTCTTGAGATCGGATGTGTCATGTTAAAGCACGACGGAAGCACAAACTAATTTTAAGACGAATGTTCGGATTGGCACCAAAAAAACTTGATTTAATGTAGACATAAAATTTAACTAAAGTGTTTCGATTTTCCGAACTTACGTCACCTTTAACCTATTTGTATGTTTTTTAAGGGGGAGGCATATCCTCCTAACCGAGGTGCCCTGCATAATAATTTAGCTTGGGAAATCTTTTCTAGCCCGAAGCTCGACATTTTTCCTACCGACCTGCACCTCGGCATTGACAAAACATGGGCCACATCTAGACTAGTTCCCGAGCATGCCTTTAAACCATCGAAAACATTAATGGGAGGCTGAGACTACAGCCGAACGCACCAAAAGCCAAGGTACTCCGAGGAGTCCTTGGCAAAACGCTCTCAGATATTGCTTTATATGCATCAGTTTCGAATCGTGTCTTTGGCCAATAGTTGGGTTTCCCGGCTCCTGTGATTGCCTCATACGTTCCGCTTTGTTCAGCTAGGTGTGCAAAAGGGAGAACCACTGCGATTGTGCTTCCAGATCAAATGGTTAAGCGCCTCAGTGGAGAAAGCCAAAAACTGACTGTCACAATGGGTGTAAACTGGTCAGCGATTCGATGACTATGTCGAACTATAGAACAATAGAGGTTACCCCATGTTAAATGATGGGCCTTTCATAAAATTGACTGAAGTGTTAGTGGCTTGACCTCGGCTGACGCTGAACACTAACCAGGGGCTAGTAACTCCTCCCAACTTTAAGCTCCTATGACTAAGTGAAAGTTATAAAGCTTGCATATCTGATTGCCTCGTTTCCACTAACGCAACCGCCTCCGGGCACCGAGACGTCGACTAAGGGTTGTCTTGTTACTGCAGAAACACCCTGCATAGCATCTACATTGGGGTAGAAGCCGACGATGGGCCACTTTCAAATAATAAACGATCACACCGGAGTCAAAATAAATATATATCATCAGCGTTTGTATTCAATATACAAGCGTTGCCTTTTGTAATTATTGTTATAAAGCCATAATATGCATCAAATTTAACTTATTTTGGCCAAGCTTGGTTGTCTGGCTCCTATGCTTACCCCCCACGCTCCCGATAGTTCGGCTAGGGGGTAAAGGGAGCACCTTTGTGATTGTTACTACTGGGTCATACGGGTTAGTACCTCAGACTGGGTGAAGCCGAAAGCTAGCTATCTTAAGAATATAATTGGTCGGCAATGACGGAAGTGAACATTTTGGTTCAATAAAGACCACATAGTTTGGGAACTTTTCCCAAGCTAAATCCTCAATATTTTCCTCCCACATTGATCGGAGGTGAGGTTGCATGGTCATGATCAACATGACAGCCTGGGGAAAGGAACTTATAAAGGAACTATTTTCCCCAGAAAATGTTTCTTACGTTAAAAGGTAATATAACATATCTCTCCGCATACCTTTGTTTATAAAACTATATGGCCTGATTGCCTTGTTTGCCGTAAATCTTTGCCCTCATAAAGGCTTTATAAAGTAGGACGAACACTCCCCCGCTGCTGGCCGAGGAGGTTGGAGCTGATGATCAGTTAACAAAGTGTTGTACAACGCGGATCCGAGCATTAATGATGTAAAGTATGTGGATACATAGAATCATTACACATAAATTGCGAGTACAAGTCAATTTACTATAGCCCATCTTTTAAAGAATGAAGGGCACAATGTCGCTGAGACAACCGAGCAGCTGACATAACGCTCTCATAATTCCCTACCGACATTGATTTCCTATCTAATAAGCCCCTCGGGGCCGACCTTGTCGAGCTCGGCTTTCGCTAGCTCTAGCTCCTTTAAGATATCTTTATTCTCTTTCTGAGAAGTCTGTGTTAAACACAAGAAAATTTTCTGTCAAGTGGATATCGATCCTTAATTAGGCCACCCATGTCCACATTATGGGTCGGGGGCTACTGGGCTTCGCGCTTCTCACTTAAAGTCCTTTAACGGGTTACATCGATCCCCTGATCTAGTGTAGCCACCCGACCAGTGGCTCAGGGGTGACTGCATTAATGATTCAGTGCAGACAATTTACAAAGTACAAAATAGTTTTTGAGGAGATTACAATCCTCAGCTTGGTCGGCCGCACCCTACCTGAGTCTCGAGGATTATGCACACCGCGTTTCCATTCTTACTTATACTGCGAAGCTAGGAATTAATCCTCAGGCCGATTTCACAAATTGACCCGAGTCTCAGGGGCTACTGGGATCAACAGTTTCATTTTTGCCTTCAGGTGCATCTCGGATTTTAGGCCAACACACACCTTGAGGGCTACTGGGTATACATCTCGGCAGAGAATAAATTGCACCAATCAAGAAAAATATACCCACAAAAATCATCCAAAGACCAATGTGCTGCACCACCTCGGAAGCAGTCCGGCATAAAAGCTCAGATGCAAGTGGCTGGCTCCGTAGAGGGCATTTCTGGCATTAAGCTCGGCTAAAGTCCTTCAAAAATTTCAAGACTGAGGTAATCTATGACACCTCGGATGCCGACCAATGTTGGAGCTCGGCTGCAAAAAAGATACCTCGGATGTAGTCCGGTGTTGGAGTTCGGCTACAAGAGGACACCTCGGATGCAGTCCCTCGTTGGAGCTTGGATGCAAGAGGGCACCGCTACATGGGAAAAACTTCGGACTCAACGTGTGGCGTAAAAATAACAAGGCATTGATAGAGGTCGAAGACTTAAAGGGCTCCTCGGATGCCCGACGTGTGAACTCTTAGGATTTAGCTCGACAATCCTCAAGATCGAAGATGGGAAGATTTGTTGAACCAGTTTTCAAGACCGGCGACCAAAGATGAAGAACAATTCGGAAACATTGAGGAGCATCCTCAACTTGAAGGCCGGTTCAGGGGGCTACTAACGGTGTCCTAGACTAGGGGGTACTCACCACGTCGTCTCCCGACCAGGTGGATCGGGCCGAGGATCCTCATGGTAGTTCACTAATGGGCCACTTCGGGCAAGCCATGACATATACGAGGAAGATTCCACAAGATTTGGTGATCGAGATAAGGACTCCTCTTCACCGACGTAGACGACTAGGACTCTTGTTATCCTAGGCCTCCGGTATGTTATATAAGCCAAGGCTAGGCTAGTGGATAGATCTTTATGACATTCATCATCATACCGCTAGGGTTTAGACCACAACTTACGATCTCGAGGTAGATCAACTCTGTACTCGATACATAATCATCAATATTAACAAGTGCAGGACGTAGGGTTTTACCTCCATCAAGAGGGCCCGAACCTGGGTAAACATCGACTCTCTTCTTCCTGTTACCATCAATCCAAGATCCACAGCTCGGGACCCCCTACCACGAGGTCTACCGGTTTTGACACCGACAGAGAGTCCTGCTTTTTCTTTGTATTGCCCAAGACCGTGTAAAGGCCACGAATGTCGACAAGATTCCAGCAGGCCAAGCCCGAAATCTCGAGCGCTTTGAGATTGTTGGCGGCGTCCACCATAGCAAAACTGTAGTCGAGGTTGTTGATAAACCTGGCGAAATGCTCGCAAGGCCTTGTGTCCAGGTGGTAGTGGTCGACGAGGATGTCATGGCGCACACACAACTAGGAGATGGCAACCTTCTGATCATACCTGGCACGGCCGCCAGTGAACTCGATGTCAAAGCCGACCACTTGGTACTTGTCCTCCGCAAGCAACTTTTCCATAGTGTGGATGGGGCTCTCCACCGAGACCGTCTTGTTCGTCTACACCACCAAGAGGTCCTTCCACCTCATGTAGGTGTCCACTACGTGACACATGGTGATCTGCCATGCGTCGTCGTCAGCCGCTAGGAGCGCCGTTGGAGCCACGAGGAGCGCCATTGGAGCCGCTGGATATCCTCTCTGCATGTGTCGTCATGGGTGTGCTTATTGTGTCATGGGGTGCGAGAGATTAAGGTAAATGGCTCTGGGAATAAATGGGGGCCGGGCGGCTTGGACTCTCGGCATGTCTGCATGGCAGCTTTTGCAGTGGGTAACTGCATCGTGATGCCGCGTCCGGCGCAACCGCATGCATAATGGCCGCATGAACGTACGTGATCTGCGTGCAGCGCGTGCAAATGAACGTGAGCAGAGCGCATCACGAGCGCCTCAATTGGAAGCAACCACACGCATAGAGCAATTGAACACGCAGGGAACGGCCATCTACAAGCCAGCCGACAGTTGGGAGCCGGTGGCATGGTGTGAAACTACATCGCGTTCCACATTAAATAGTGTGTGAACAGTCATTTGCGATGCTGCATAGAGAGCGGTCGTGTGCTGGGTAATTAAATCACAATTTTTTTAATTAAACATATGTGTACATTTTTTTTAATTTTTTTAATTAATCACAATTAGAGAGCGGGTGTCTGCTTCTCCAACTTTAGTTGAATCAAATTTGACTGCGGCCGGTCCTTGTGAAGGTTAAAACAACAAACTTGATAAATCACCGTTGTTGTTTTTGTGCCATAGGTAACTACGGTTCATGCTAGAAGCCCGTAGCAGCCACGTAAAACTTGCAACAACAAAGTAGAGGATGTCTAACTTGATTTTGCAGGGCATGTTGTGATGTGATATGGTCAAAACATGATGTGATATACGTTGTTGTATGAGATGATCATGTTTTTGTAAAAGTTATCGGCAACTGGAAGGAGCATTATGGTTGTCGCTTTATTGTATGAAATACAAGCACCATGTAATTGCTTTACTTTATCACTAAGCAGTAGCGACAGTCGTAGAAGCAATAGTGGGCGAGACAACCACGACGCTACGATGGAGGTCAAGGTGTCAAGCCGGTGATGATGGAGATCATGATGTTGCTTTGGTGATGGAGATCGAAAGCACAAGATGATGATGGCCATATCATGTCACATATTTTGATTGCAGGTGATGTTTATCTTTATGCATCTTATTTTGCTTAGTGCAGTGGTAGCATTATAAGATGACCCCTTACTAAAATTTCAAGGTATAACTGTTCATGCACCGTTGTGAAAGTTCTTCGTGCTGAGACACCACGTGATGATCGGGTGTGATAAGCTCTACGTCCCAATACAAAGGGTGCAAGCCAGTTTTGCACATGCGGAATACTCGGGTTAAACTTGACGAGCCCAGCATATACAGCTTATGCCTCGGAACACTAGAGACCGAAAGGTCGAACATGAATCATATAGTGGATTTGATCAACATAGAGATGTTCACCATTGATGACTACTCCATCTCACGTGATGATCAGACATGGTTTAGTTGATTTGGATCACGTATCATTTAGATGACTTGAGGGATGTCTATCTAAGTGGGAGTTCTTAAGTAATATGATTAATTAAACTTTAATTTATCATGAACTTAGTCCTGCTAGTATTTGCAAATTATGTTATAGATCAATAGCTCACGTTGTAGCTTCCCTATGTTTTTTGATATGTTCCTAGAGAAAACTAAGTTGAAAGATGATAGTAGCAATGATGCGGACTGGGTCCGTGATCTGAGGATTATCCTCATTGATGCACAGAAGAATTATGTCCTTGATGCACCGCTAGGTGACAGACCTATTGTAGGAGCAGGTGCAGATGTTATGAACGTTTGTCTAGCTCAATATGATGACTACTTGATAGTTTAGTGCACCATGATTTACGGCTTAGAACCGGGACTTCAAAAATGTTTTGAACACCACAGAGCATATGAGATGTTCCAAGAGCTGAAATTGGTATTTCGGACTCATGCTCGTGTCGAGAGGTATGAGACCTCTAACAAGTACTTCGCCTAAAAGATGGAGAAGACTAGCTCAGCTAGTGAGCATGTGCTCAGAATGTCTGGGTCCTACAATCGCTTGAATCAAGTGGGAGTTAATCTTCTAGATAAGATAGTGATTGACAGAGTTCTCTTGTCACCTTCACCAAGTTACTGGAACTTCGTGATGAACTATAATATGCAAGGGATGACAAAAGCGATTCCCGAGCTCTTTGTGATGCTGAAATCGATGAAGGTAGAAATCAAGAAAAAGCATCAAGTGTTGATGATTAAACAAGAGCACTAGTTTCGAGAAAAGGGCAAAGGGAAAGAAAGGGAACTTCAAGAAGAATGGCAAAGCAAGTTGATGATTAAATAAGACCACTAGTTTCAAGAAAACGGCAAAGGAAAAGAAAGGGAACTTCAAGAAGAATGGAAAAGCAAGTTGTCACTCCCGTGAAGAAGCCGAAAGCTGGACCTAAGCCTGAAACTGAGTGCTTCCACTAGAAAAAAAGACACATCCGTGACATTTTGGGCCAAACGAATTTTTTTTGTCATACTTATGACACTTCTATGACGATAATTGTGACAAAACCCGGTATCATCATAGATGTGGTGGGTTCCTACTTCTATGACAAAAAATCATGACAGAAAATGGGCTTTTCGTCCTGGGCGGGCCGGAGACGCAGCTGCATGACATTCTTTGGGACGTCCGTGATGGAAAAAATCGTGGTAGAAGCGAGGGCGAGGAAAATTTCAGGGAGTTCCCGGTTACGGTGGGTGGTCGGGGGCCGAGCGATGCGTGTTTCTCTCGTACACGTACGCGCGTGTGTGCGAGGTGTTGGCTCTAACTGAACCCGAGCGAGGCGTTGGGATCTAACTGAACCTGAGCGATTGCACTGCAGGCTACGCGTTACTGAACCCGAGCGATCAATCGATGGCTGTTAACTGAACCCGATCGAGGGATTCCTTTGCTACTACTGCTAACTGAAGCCGATCAATGCTGCCTCTGGATGAACAGTGAGCATTGCGGGGGGAAGGGGGGGGGTTGGATGAACAGTGAGCGGTGGGGGTGGATGAACAGGACCCCGTGGCGTTGCCTCTGGATGAACAGGACCCCAATCGATCGAGCCGGTTGGGGCTGGATGAACAGGACCCCGTGGAGGGCTGAATGAATAGGACGACCCTGTGGAGGACTGGATGAACAGTAGACGGTGGAGGGGTGCTCGTGGAGGGGTGGTTGAACAGTAGCCAGTGGAGTAGCGCACGGTGGAGGCTGGATGAATAGGAGCCCATGGATGCTGGAGGAGGTCGACGGTGGATGAACAGTAGCCCGTGACGCTGGAGGAGGTCGACTGTACAGTATCCCGTGGAGTCCCGTTTTGCGGTACGCCACACCCCTCCTGATGAACAGGACCCCTGTTTCGACCGTAGCACTCCAACACAAGTCTGTTTCGTCCGTTTTGCGGTACGCCACACCCCTCCCGATCAACAGGACCCCTCGTTTCAACCGTAGTTGGTCCGTTTCCTCCGTTTTGCGGTACGCCATACCCCTACCGATGAACAGGATCCCATTTTGAACATGGCGGGTCGAACACAAGGCCGTTTCCTCTGTTCTGCGGTACAACAGGCCTCGTTTCCATCGCCTGTTCCATCCAAGCCATCCCGATGAACACGACGACGCATTCTGTTCCGACCGAGCCAGTTGGCTCCCCATGAACACGACGACGACGCTGTATCTCCGTTCTGACCCAGCCATGTACACGAGCCCTGGCTGTACATATGCGTGAGTAGGCATTCGAGACCCCGCCCGTATGTACACATACGTGGTCCTATTTTCTTTCTTGCACATTGGCCATTGTACGTAAGTGTACATGCTACGTGTGCGCCTCTACTACGACACATGCGCGCCTCTACATTGACCAGTATATATGTACGTACACGTTCGCGACCAGAATGACAACGCTACGTATGCTTCGACTAGGTGGGTCCCGACTGCCAGGCACTTCCTTGCGTGAGATGATGTAGTTGGTGGGTCCCAACAGTTAGGGGGGCGAATCTTTTTTTTGCCTGGACGCACTTCCTTGGATGCGAAGGTGTAGCTGGTGGGTCCCAACAGTCAGGGGGGAACATTTTTTTCGTGAAATACGGTGGCCTGTCTGGTGGGTCCATGCTGTCAGGTGGAGGAATAATTATTTTGCGCATAATAAGGAGGCACTTCCTTGCGGCCGTCGTGGACCTAGCTGTCAGCATCTTCATGTACAATACTCTTCCGATGGAAGTTGTTCCTTGACCACGTTGACCACGCCACGCGGAGAGCACCACGGCGGTGGACGACAGCAAGGCCTAGGAAGGGGATGACGCAGAGTCGGGGAAGACATGGCAGTGGAAGCCCGCGTGGAGAGGAGTACGAGGGTTCACTGGTTCGGCTGCGATGTGAGGCTGCCATCGTCGCAGGGTCTGGCCAGTGGTGGGAATAGTAGGGGGCAGTGAGGCCTCTGCCGCATCGCATGCGGCCACGGGAGGCAGGAGCACGAGGCACGACCGACACTGGTTTGGGCGGCTGGAGCAAGAAGACCAGAGGTTGAAGAAGCACTATGGTCGTTGGATGGACATCGTACGGTCACTGGAGCTAGAATCGTGCATATTGACTAAGTTGACAAAGCCCTTTGTCCCCGTCAACTTAGTAGGCCCACAAGTCAGCCTGCCACTATACTGGGTCCCAGCTAGCAGGGGGAGTATTCATATTTTTGTGCATAATAAGGAGGCACTTCCTTGCGTGCAAAGATATAGCTGGTGGGTCCAAGCTGTCAGCGGTGGTAACATTTTTTTCACGAAATACAGAGGCCCTTTCAGTGGGTCCCAGATGTCAGGTGGAGGAATCATTATTTTGGGCGTAATAAGGAGGCATTTCCTTGCGTGTGGCCGTGGACCCAGCTGTCAGCCTCTCCACGTACAGTCCACTTCAGATGCATGTCAGTCGTTGACCACGTTGACCAGGCCGCGCCGAGAGCACAAGGGCGGTGGAAGACGGTGAGGCCTAGGAAGGGAATGACACAGAGGCAGGGAAGACTCGACAATTGTTTCCCATGCGAAGGGGAGTACGACTGTACGAGGGTTTACTGGTTCGTCTGCCGTCGCCGGAGAATAACAGCAGGTGTGGGTGAGTAGAGGGATGGCTAGGCAAGCGATGGGAGTACGGTGGGGCGGTGAGGCCTGCGCGGCAGCTCAGCTGACCGCGGGGAGGAGGGAGCAGGCAGTCCCGTCGGTGCTTGTTTGAGCGGCTCGAGCAGGAAGAGCAGACATTGAAGAAGCACGACGACCGTTGGATGGAAATCCAACAGTCATTGCTTGTGCGTCAACCTTTTTTTAGGAAAGCCTCAAATCTGTGGAAAACAGCATATAGCCTAGCTGCCATCATTTCTAATAATTTATAGCCCATTTGCTAATTCTTAAGCTTTTTTTGGAGCCCATATTCTTTTTATTAGCATTACAACCCATATTGTGGCCACGGTAAAAAAATATACGAAATTTTGCATATTTCGGTGCGGTTCGAACAGTTTTTAATCCCGAAATTTCGAGTCACATTCAAAATGATTTTAAAAATAATGTATATCAATATAAAATCCAACAAATTGTCCACGCATAAAAATAAATGCAATTTAAAATCTCGAAATGAAAAAAGGAAATTTGAAACTAATTGCCGGTTTGATGTGTTTTAAAAATGTACAACCCATTTCTCATTACTGATAGGCCATTTTCTCGGCCAGCCGAATGAAGCTCTCCTCGTCTTGAAAGATTTGCAGCCCAACAGGCCTGACAAAGCGACTTACTTGGCAAATCACAAAAAAACTGGGTTGTGGCCGTGGACCCAGCTGCGGCCATGGACCCACTTGTCAGCCTCTCCATGTACAGTACTCTTCCGATGGAAGTCGGTCATTGACCACATTGACCACGCCGCGCCGAGAGCACCAAGACGGTGGACGACGGCGAGGCCTAGGAAGGGGACAACGCGGAGCCGGGGAAGATGCGGCAATGGACGCCCATGCGGAGAGGAGTACGAGGGTTCACTGGTTCGGCTGCGGTGTGAGGCTGCTGTCGCCGCGGAATAACAGGGGGTGTGGGTGAGTGGAGAGATGGCCTGGCCAGTGGTGGGAGTAGTATGGGGGCGGTGAGGCCTCCGCGGTAGCACAGCCGACCACGAGAGGCAGGAGCAGGTGGCATGACCGATGCTGCTTTGGACGGCTGGAGCAAGAAGATCATAGGTTGAAGAAGCACTATGGTTGTTGGATGGACATCATACGGTCATTGGAGTATTGACTAAGTTGACAAAGCCCTCCGTCCCCGTCAACTTAGTAGGCCCACAAGTCAGCCCAACAATATGGTGGGTCCCAGCTAGCAGGGGGTATTCTTTTTTTGGGCGTAATAAGGAGGTACTTCCTTGCGTGCGAAGATATAGCTGGTGGGTCCGACCTGCCAGCGGGGGGAACGTCTTTTGCAAAATACAGAGGCCCTTCCTGTGGGTCCTAGCTGTTAGGTGGAGGAATCATTATTTTGCGCATAATAAGGAGGCATTTCCTTGCGTGCGGCCGTGGACCCAGCTGTCAGCCTCTCCACGTACAGTCCGCTTCCAATGGATGTCGTTCATTGACCATGTTGACCAGGCCACGCCGAGAGAACCAGGGCGGTGGACGACAGCGAGGCCTTGGAAGGGAACGACACAGAGCCAGGGAATACTCGACAGTTGTTTCCCACGCGGAGGAATATGAGGGTTTACTAGTTCGTCTGCCGTCCCTGGAGAATAACAACAGGTGTGGGTGAGTAGGGGGATGGCTAGGCCAGCGATGGGAGTACGGTGGGGCCGTGAGGCCTGCGCAGCAGCATAGCCGGCCGCGGGAGGAGGGAGCAGGCAGTCCCGCCGGTGCTTGTTTGAGCGGATGGAGCATGAACAGCAGAGATTGAAGAAGCACGCCAGCCGTTGGATGGACATTCAACAGCCACTGCTCTCGTGTGTTGACTAAGTTGACAGGGTGTTGCGTGTGCGTCAACCTTTTTTTATGAAAGCATACGCGTCAACCTGTAGTAGGCATACAAGTCAGCCTCAAATCTGTGGAAAACAGCATACAACCCATCTGCCATTATTTCTAATAATGTACAACCCATTTGCTAATTCTTAAGAATTTTTTTGGAGCCCATCTTCTTTTTGTTAGCATTACACCCCATATTGTGGCCACGGTTAAAAAGTATATGAAACTGTTTTTAATCTAGAAATATCGATTCACATTCAAACTATTTTGAAAAATAATTTATATAAATATAAAATCCAAATAATTGTCCACGCATAAAAATCAATGGAATTTAAAATCTTGTAATGAAAAAAATTGAAACTAATTCCCGGTTTGATATGTTAAAAAAATGTACAACCCATTTCTCGCAAACCGAATGAAACTCTCCTCGTCTTGAAAGATTTGCAGCCCAGCAGGGCCGATAAAGCAAGTAGGTCTTGTTTGGGTATTTCTTTAAAAAATAGAACTGGGCTAGCCATTTTCAGCAAGAAAAAAACACAACTGGGCTCATGATGTGGTAAACATAAATAAAACCCTGGCTAGACGGGCCACAGCCCCCGCACAGCCCCGTTGTTACCCTGATCCATCGCTAAAACTAGTATAAATAACAACTGCTTGTTCCTCGAAAAAAACACTGCGCGACCTGCTGGGTCCCTGGTGTCAGCCGCTCGTAGTGTAATTCTCTTGTTTATTGACTATGTTGACAATGGCGTGAGCCCCAGATGTCCAACCATCAGGAGGAACCATATTTTTGGGCTTGTAATATAGAGGCACTTGCTTGCGTACTGCCATGACGCTGGTGGCTCCCTACTATCATCCTCTCCATGCACAGTCATCTCCTTGTTCCTCTCGGTTGTTGACGATGTTGACAATGCAAGAGGGTGGCGCACCGCGCACGGCGAGCGAACCAGGGCCACAAGGCGGAGGACGACGGCGAGGCCTCGGACGGAACGAACAGAAGCCATGGAAGATGCACCGGTCCAGTCGCAGGCGGAGGGGAGTACGAGGGTTGACTGGTTCGGGCGCGGGTGCGTGTTAGGGCTGATGTCACCGGAGAATAATAGGACGTATGGTGGAATAGAGGGAGGGACTAGCCAACGTTGGAGGGTACGTACGGTAGGGCGACGGAGGCGCATCCAGCCATGGGAGGCAGGAGCAGGCGGAGCCGACGGGGTGGTTTGGTTTGGGCGCCTGGAGGAAGAAGAATACAAGAGATAGAAGATACACGACAGATGTTGGATCTCAATCCAACGACTGGTAGGCAGAATCATTTGTTGACTAGCTAGTAAGTCGACACCACCTTGGATAGGCTATTTCCTCTCGGGTCTGAAATGTCAGAATCCAAATCTGTCACGGTCATGCAACCTTTCCTATGAAAGTTACAGCCCATTTGATGTGCTAGTTCGAAATAAGTTTGTGGTTGCTGGTGGGGGCTAATCACTTGGCTTCTATAATGCACAGTGAGCTCAAGCAGCTGGCGAGAGTGATGTTATTTCCCTTGGTTGGGATTATTTACAATATTTCACTCTAAATTAAACAAATGGCAAGCCATTTGCCTTGTTTCAAAGAAAATATGACAGTCACAACCGAGTTGAAAAGCGCAGGAACATCTAACTCCAGCTTACAAACTGTACAAAAGCACGAGGGTTAATTGTTCATCAGGTTTACAAAAAAACCTAGGTTGAAAAGGGCAACAACATGTAACTCCAGCACTGTTTTCGGCAGTCACAGTCAAATGGATCGGTCAGGTCCATACAATGAACATCTTGGGTTGTAAAATTTACTGGATTATGACCACAATATGTTGTAAATAGAAGCCCGACACGTTCAGAAGCTCTTTTGCCCACTTGAAACTCCTTTTTTTTGCTCTTCGACATACCCATCCGTCAAAACCATGCTGCTGATAAACTTAAGCCTGATGGACAATAGTAACCTCGTATTCAGCAGGAAGAATGTGACAAATCTAGTGTTTGCACGGTTGGCTACATATTGTTCTAGCGTTATTGTCTTCAACTGAATCTCATGAGAAGTGAAAAAATCCCGATGCTTACGAATCCGCCGATTGGTTATAACTTTTTTACCCCGTCCTGTTGCCTAAATATACATGAAGATTGAAAACAGTTAAGGTCTAAAAAATGAGTGTTGAAAGAGCAACAGCTGAACGGTTAATTCTAGTACACGATATGCAGGCTTCCAATGTGCGTGAAATTATCACCTTTATATACAACTTCTCCAGACATGGAAAGCATTGCAGCAAGCCAATAATCTTGTTTAGATTAAAACTATTCATTTGGATATATAAGATCTTGACAGAATCCAGCAACATTGATAGGCCATCCATGGAGAAATTCTTCATTGAGCATAGAACATAATATTAGTACAAAATGTGTACTCCAAGATGATATATAACTTATGCACAGAAATTTAAAATGCAGCTTATGGTTACAAGTGTAGATGATAATATAAAGTACCTGAAGAACTATGGAGCCAAACACCATATTGAAATGAGCACAAAGATCATGTATTACACCCAAGGTCTCCAGTTTAGGCACGGAGAGGACGGTTATTTGCAATGGTGAATAACTAGAATCAAGGATCAACCTTTGAAGTGAAGGGGCATCTTGGATGATGAGCTGCCTTCCGTTAAAAGAAATTCCAATTCTTACAAGGTTAGGTGACTTTATTTGGAGACAACCGGTTCTAACAGTGAAAACAAGCACCAAGCACTCCAGGGTAGGGCAACTGGAGTGGATGATGTTGTGCAATGAGGCCTCCGATATACGAACCCGCACAAGTGAAAGTTTCTTGAGAAATGGGAGTTGAAGGTTTAGTACCAGATTGTCTGGTAGGTAGCACAGCGCAAAGGTGGCGGTGTGGAGAGTAGGAAAACCGCGAGATGGACATCAGTGTTGAGGGCACAAGTTCATGGCGTTTGGTATGTGGTATGTGATTTCCAGGGGAATAGTAGAACTCAAGCAGCTGTAGTTCTATGAATTCAGGGGATTTGAGCCAGGCGTCCACCGTGCAGGGCATGGTATGCTTGCTCAGGTAGCATGACGGGACGCAGAGGCTTTGAACAGAGCCCTGGTGGGAGGAGAAGATGGCTCTGGGGATTTCAAAATCATTGAAGAGAGATAGCTGATGACAGTCGAGATTAAGGGGCACGACGTGCCATAGAGCCCCCCACCGAATTAAGAGGACCTGGGTGCGGCAGTGTAACGCCCTGAGAACGATGCGCCAGGTGTCTTCCAGTTATTCGTTGTTGTTGCCATGTCATTTGCTTGCGTGTTGCATTTTGCCATGTCATCACACTACAAAAAAATACACTTCCGTGATGATACGTGTTTGTCACAGTAGGTCGCGTTTTTTATCATGCATGTACATCCATGATAAATTTATGACAGAATCAGGATAGTCATACATGTGCTGTCGTAGAAGTGTTCCATGACATTACCAAAATTATCATCACGGAAGTGTCCACTTCCATGACGATAAATCGCGCGTCACAGAAGTGCTTTCGTCAAGGGTGACCGACACGTGGCATCCACCGTAACGGAACGCCGTTAAGCTATAGGGTCAGGTTTTGGATCCGATAACCTGTTAACAGCCCCGACCAATGGGGATTTTCCACGTGTAAAATCATCATTGGCTGGAGGAAACACGTGTTGGCTCACCGTTGGGACAGATGTCATCCGCTCATTGGACCGAAGGCGCCTATGATACGGCGACACGTGGCACGGCCCAACAGAGGCCCATTCCTGTGAAAAGGCCGGCCCATTTGACTTGGTCAAAAGGTGGTGGGCCAGCCCACAAAAAGCCTGTTAGCGGCCTGTTCGCATATAGCCCATTTACAACCCGCTAACCTAGGGCCCGTTACACCCTATTCGAATTAGGCCCAGTAGCATCATCTGGGCCGTCCAATATGATTCAGCCCATTTTAACTTCCGGCCCATGTGTGGCCCGTGACTTCTTTCGGCCCATATGAGGACCTTTGTAACTCTTGGCCCATTAACGGCCCGTGGTGAAACTGGCCCGTAATGAACAGTGTATCACTTTATACCCATTAACGGCCCGTTATTGCATTGGGCTGTTTCCAACCCAAGTTATATTTCGGCCTTCTCAGGGCCCATTGATTCTTGGGCTCACTTGCAACATTTGGTTACACACGGCCCGTTACTGTCATTTTCTGCTTGTGGGCCAAATTCAGCCTGTCGTTACAGTCGGCCCGTTTGTGGACCGTTAATACGTTGGGCTGTTTTCATGTCAAAAAAACCCCGTTGGGCTGTTTTCATAGAGTTATCAAATACGGCCTATTAACGGCCCGTTATGGTCCACGAATAGTACGACCCATGATTGGCAAAATGATGATACGCCCCGTAGAAGGCCCATGGATCCTACGGCCCGTATGAGGCCCATGGATAGTACGACCCGTGGAAGGCCCATGGATCGTACGGCCCGTAAAAGGCCCATGGACCCTACGGCCCGTAGAAGGCCCATTGATCCCTAAGGCCCGTATAGAAGAAGGCCGATGGATCCTACGGCCCGTATAGAAGGCCAATGGTCCTACGGCCGAACGAAGGCCCATGGATCATACGGTCTGCAGGAGGCCCATCAGTCCATGTGTTGCCATGATTATTTTGGCCTGGTTACCAAAAATAGGCTATTGTGGCCATTAGAAAAACACAGAAAAAGAACTGCAGTGACTACAAGCAAACAACTAAACAAGACAATAAGGAAATAAATAAGCAAGCAATTAAGGCTAGCCTATTACCGCTATTACACATATTACATCCACTGGGCATCAAAGTTCGCCACCAGTGCAAATATAGGGAACAAAGCAGTATATTATATACACTGGCCGTCAAAATTGGCCACTAGTGCAAATAAACGCGGCAGTAAAACAAGAGCATAACTGAAACAACTTCAGAAGAGCTCAAGAAACATTATCTTGGGTATCCACCATGCTGGCAATAAGCTTAGCAAGCTGATTAGCTTTGTCCTGTTTGGCGCTAAAATCCTCCAACGCTTGCTGTTGCACCAGAAAGTATGCATCTGAATGCTCCAGGGACTTCCACAGTCCTTCCGCTTCTTGTCGCAGCACAGATGATCGATGTCTTTCAGCTTGTAGATGAGACTCAAGAAACCGAACTGATTCAGACAGTGAGTTTGAATAGCTTGTGCAAGCGGTAGTGGCCAGTAACTCGAACACTAAACCAAGACAGGACTTTGGGGTTGTCTTGCTGTCTTCAAGATAGTCTTCCTTAGCTGTTTTATCAGCTTTGTTGGAGACCAACAAGGATGTGTCACTATCCTGAACCTTATTTGCATTACTTCCTTTACCATTGCTTAATAAGGCACTCTTCCCCTATATTCTGTCAGCATTCTAAAATAAGAAACAAGCAGACACATAACAAGTTTAGCATGTACTAGTATATGAAACTCATTTCGGTGAACCAGTTCGTTAGTAAGGTGGACAGGATTAAAATACCAAGTCTTCTATTGCCAAGTACTAGTACATAATAAAAGCATCAAACAAACATATATTTATGTCCTATGGTCACTGCATTGTCTTGCCAAATCAAAATAGAGACACAGTTCAAATCATATCAGTTCAAGACAAAGCAGCAGTGAAAGAATACAAAGCGTGGGAAACTACACGACACAACAAGATTTTAGATGGGTACCATGGGTCTACATGTACAACAACATTATTGGCTCTGTTGTGATGCTAGTAATGTGCATGGTATGAAAGTCAACTGTATACACAATTGAAATTGAAATCAAAAGAGCTATTGATAAGAGCGAACCTGTTAAAGAAACATGCGTGAACATATCTGTTGTGCCATTGGAGTTTCGATTGGATCCTTCAATTTAAAAATAAGTTTGTATCAGTAAATACAGTGATACAAGAGAGAATCAATCATAGTTAAAAAAGGCGCGCCTAAGCGAGCGCTTAAGCGCGCCTAGGCTCTAGGCGTTGGCAAAACGCATTGCGCATAACTACGCTTAATCTGTGCATAACTGCGCATAAGCATGCGCTCTGGTCAGTAAAGTGCAAGGCGGTGGCAAAACGCACAATTAATGCCTAGCGCTTTTTTGAACTATGATAGCAATGGAATCTTAAATTAGAACAGTCGTTCTTCAGGTTTAGGCACTTGTTCTACATGAACAGAGTACAGTAAGACGCAAGAATATAATACTTAAAAATAGAAAATGAGCTCATAGACCTTACCACATTCTTGGTTCGGGACCAGTACAGAACAAGGCATTCCCAGTCATCGTCCAGTAAATGTGTCTCAGGAGAACGTAAGGGAATTTGATGAGTTTCTTTGCTGGTGAAGTACGTTTTCTTCAGGTAATTCCAATACCGCCACCAAGCATTCTTGAAGATAGCAGAGGTATTAGCACAGGTTACCTCATCCTGAGTTTCCAAATCGGTCCTTCTCTATAGAGAAAAATGGGAAAATTTCCTTTATTATAACCATCATGGAGGTAGGATGTATGGGACGAAGCAAAGTAATTGCCATGAATAACATTACTTACACATGACTCCTGGACAAACACCTGCAACTGGCATTTTCCTTCATCTTCAGTATAATATTTCCAAGATGGGAAGATACGCACATACGATTTAACAACATCAAATGCCATAGATGCTAAACTATGACTGGTTGGTTGTGCTTCCTCCACAGGAATAGGCGTACTAACTGGTGGAGTTGGGGTTCGCCGTGATAGTACTGGCCCTTTGGGCACTGGAGCTACCTTACTAACTGCTCTTGTTTGGGAGCTCTGTGGTGGAGATGGTGCTGTGTCAACAGGAACTGGGTTACTATCGGCTGGGGTTGGGGTTAGATTGGGTGAAGCTGGTTCTCTGTCCATCGCAGTAGGGGTACAATATGCGAGAGTTTGGGTTATGTGTGGTAGGGCTGGTTCTTGTGCATGTACAACTGGGGTGCTATCTCCACCAAGAGGTAGCACTGTTTTATTTGAAGACCGTGTTTTTATTCTGCTAGATACTGGCATCACCCGCTCCAATTCAAATGGCTGATAAACAGGAAACATAGTTGAATGTACAGACATTGTATGAGAGACAGATGCAATAGATAGTGTGGAAAAAAGAGGGCATGAAATAGTTGACATGTATGTTGTTTAACTAAAATGGATAGCATGACATAATTTCACATATATGATGTCTATCTAAACTGGATAGCATAGCATAACATAATTCAAAGATATGATGAATAACTAAACAAGATCGCATGGCATAATTCACCTACATGTTATCTAAGTAATCAGGATCGCATCATTTAATTCACATATGTGATTTATATGCTAAACAGAGGGCATTCGATATGATGTCTGAACTAAGAACATGGTGTTGAATATTGTGTATATGATGTCTAAACTATGCAATGCAAGACACCGTATGCATGATATGAGCAGTATAACCGTGCCAAGTTAGAGCATACACCTCAGTAGGGGAATAGGGTTGGTCATCTGTCTCTGAATCCATCTCTTAGGAGCTATCGGGACCCAACAAGAGATCTGCTTCGACAGGTAGCACTGTCTGCTCTGAAGGCCTTGTTTTCACTCCAGATTTTTCCATCTCTCACCCAAATGGCTGATTCACAGGAAGAGTAGTTTAATGTACAAACATTGTTGACAAATGGAAATGTAATGAAGAAAAATATGGGCAAGGTATCATTCAAATATATGATGCCTGGTTAAACAGGATGGCATTGCACATTTGACATATATTATGGCTGGCTAAAAGACATGAGACTGCACAATTCCCATATATAATATAGAAACTAAACAGGTGGCATTACAGAACATGTCTAAACTAAGCAGATGGCATATATGATGTCAAAAGTAGGCACTGCAAGGCAACATATGCATGATATGACTAACATCATCATGCCAAGGTAGAGCAATCACCTTGGGGGGTAAATAGGAGTGGTCAGCGGCGTCTGAATCCGCCTCAGAACAGATATCTTCCTCTGGATTACAATCTGGAGAGGGGTGGGGAGGGTTTGCCATTGAACCCACCATGGAGCGATGTCTGCATGACATTGTATTGCCGCGCAAAACTCTTCTCTTTTTCTCTACATGTTCAGCATGACTGTGTACAATATCTGACATGCATACGAAAAAATATGGTGAGATTATGTAAGGAGAGCATGCAGAAATTTAGAGTGATGGTAACAACTAGTGGATGGATCCAAAAATAATGATAGTAGGATGATGATTGCTTTAAATTAATAAAAAGACAGATGATGATTGCTTTACTATTTGTTTCCCACCCAAGATGAACAACATAGGCATACCCTAGGTGAACCAGATATTAGACAGACATACTATTCATTGCTGCCTCGATATGTGCCCCACAACTAATTTAGAACTCAAGTTTGAACATTAATTTGGACCTGCGGTTGGAGTCCAAGAGCTGAACAGGACAATAAAGTAGCAGGTAAGTTTAAGCAATGCATAACATAAGCAGAAACAAAAGAGTGCAACCTCTCTTATGGACCCGTGTACTCCTCAGGTTCATCTGCTGAGTCGATGATGGTGATGCCGTTGGGGTGGGTGCCGGCGGCAGGGAAGGACATCTAAGGCAGCGAAAGACGGCCATGAGTCGTGATGTCTGGTTTGGTGGATGCTTCTATCGATGGAGCAGCTCAGGTGAGGTGGACGACGTCGCGGCAGGAGCAGGACAAACCACACAAAGTTCCCTTCGACACGTACCTGTAACTGAAGTAATTCTGTAAGGGCTCATTTGGCTTGCATGATTCTTAAAACGCAGGGATAGGAAAAACACCAGAATAGGATAGGAAAATGCACATGGTAAACAAAGCATTTGTAAACACAATATTTCTGTCAACTTGGGTGTTTAGTTTACAGGAATTGGAAGAGCAGAGGAATGCAAAGAAACATGGCCAAAATAAGGAGAAACCATATGAAAGCGTGTACAATTAGAATGTTATTCTGGCACTAATGCACTTGGTCTTGTTTTGATGGATAGGATTTTGAAAAGTAGGTCCAGGTGGATGTTTTGCTTCATTCCTTTCAACAAAATGCATGAATAATTGACTAGTAGAGTGCCATTGGAAAATTCCCTATTGCTATGTTTTTCCGTTGAACCAAAAAAGCCCTAATGGATCGACGTGAATGTATAGTAATAAGTGATGCAACAAGTGTACAACCTCTTTGCCATAGCCGTGTCGACCTCAAGATCATTGAGTTGGTCGCTGAAGCAGTTGAGGCAGAGGTGGTTGTCAGAGGTGTGGAGGAAGATCTGAGGAATCTGTAGACGACGTCCAGGGCACTGCTCTGTTGTGATGGATCATTCTATCGTTGGAGCAGCTCCGGTGAGCCGTAAGACATCAAGGCTGAAGCAGCACAAGACCGACATCGTCAATCTCAAGTGGGATTCTAATAGCATCTCCAATAGATGATGTAAAATGGATGTAAAATTAACATCACCAAAAACCACCTGACTACAACAGATGAGGTAAAAACTGTTGACTATGAACTTAACTGTCGAAACTGAAATTTACTGTGGAATCTGAATGCTACTGTCGAAACTGAACGCAATGGTAGCAGAGAGGCACTTGACATGTAGTTTAGGGAGGGCCTGCAGTTCATCTTCAACCTGCACCCCCTTGAGCCGCCAGCCACCACCGGCCGAACCGCCGGCCCCGGTGCCGCCTCGCTGCCCCGAAACAACTCGCCACCGCCGCCCCGGCAAGCCCTCTAGCCCCCCCGCCCCCACCCTGAACCCTAAGATAGATAGTGGAGTACCTCTCCGGCGAGCCCCCGTCCCCGCTGCAGGTGGTTCTTCCTTAACTCCGGCGAGCCCCCCCCAACCCCTGAAAATCGACTGACCCAAAAGTCGATTCAGTCGACTGAAGTGGGGCTTAATCAGAGCAGAGTAGTAGCACGAGCAAGGGGGAGAGAAGTAGCAGCAGCTGGGCGAGCGAGCGATCGAGTGAGAGCCGGAGCAGCAGCAGCAGATCCGGCTGGTATGGACGCCGCCGCGGAAGGGGCCTCGCACTGGGGGAGAGCCGCCGTGGAGATGTCGCCCGCGGTGCTGGCTTCAAGGTAGCCGCTCCATGGGGGTGCGGGATGGAGCACCGTCGGCACCGGGAGGTCAAGTTAAGGAGAAGGTGCAATGCGATGAGTGTACAACCTCTTTGGTGGCGCCGAGTAGGCCTTGGCGTTGTCCGAGGAGTCGGTGAGGATGTTGCGGTTCCGGTGGAGCATGTTAAGGCGGCGCTGTGGGGATGGAGCAACCGCGATAGACAAGGCGATCGTTGGTGCAGCTCCTTGGAGGTGGAGGACGGGGCGGCTGAACCGGCTGGACGCGAGATGGACGACGGATCCTCATCCGGGTAGGTGCACGGGGGACGTCAAGCTGTTGCAGTGGACGACGTTGTCGGGGAAGAGGCTCCGGCTGGGCAGCGGTGACGTGGCGGACGAAGGAGGGTGGGGTTTCACGGCTGGAGCGGATAGGTTATGGCGGCCTGGGATTTTGAATGGCGAAAAGGGGGCGATGGGAGGGGTTGAAGCATGACTTAGGGACGCGCTTGTCCAAAATGTAGGGTGTGTTACAAAAGTACCCCCCACTGATTTGAACTAGCGTCCCTTTCGGCTCAGGGTTAGAAGGGGGATTTCACGTGTCGGGATTTGGCAGCTGGAGGGAGTTTTCGCGCGCGTTGTAATTTTGGGATAGCAAGGCGCAGGTTGTGAAGGTGCCAATTTTGGGAGCACGATATCTGAATTTTCGGGATATAACAAGACGCGGGTTGAATTTTAGGGACAAGCCTAACATGTAGTAGTATTGTACTTGTACATACCAAATCAATTCGCACTTCCCTCAACCAAAAAGAAAACGAAAAAAATAAAACTATTCACACCACACAAAGAGAGAGTCTTGCCCCGTTTTACTATACAAATGCTATTCAAGGCTACTCCCTCCTTCCATCTATATAGGGCCTAATGCGTTTTTCGATGCTAACTTTGACCAAATATTAGAGCAATGATATATGACATGCAACTTACACAAAGCACACCGTTAACTTCGTTTGTGAAAGGTTCTTTCAATGATATAATTTTCACATTATGCATGTCATGTACTATTAATCTTGTCAATAGTCAAAGGCGGTCTTAAAAATCTCATTCCGCCCTATATAGATGGAAGGAGGGAGTATGAATCCATGTTATGTCCGATTAAATTTTTTTGCTTGTTGTATAATGCATGTAACCTACTCATACCAACATTTTAGTGCATTCCAAATGTCTATACTACCACTGCAATTCGAACTAAATTTGAATTCGTTTCTCTATTTCAATAAGAATCTACAATCATGATTGTTGCCAACTTCAACCATCATTCGTGTATTACCTTAATAACACACCACATGATTACTATAGAGATAGATATGAACTATGTGTACTACATGAACTTGAATTCTATTTTTTAAATACACTTGATGTTGATTCCAAATAATAGTACATTTGATGTACTAACTATATATTCATAATCTAAACCATGTTCCATACGTACACCGTGTTTATCACACAAAGTATAGTGCCCCGCCCCCTACATTATGACAAGTATTTAGACCTGAGTTGCAAAAGCCACACATTAGCCCAAATTATAATCAATGTTCTACATTATGATATCTTCTTCAAGTATCCATATCCACCTTTTTATAATGAATTATGATCTTTGTTCGTCTTTTACACCTTCACGATCCTCTTCCATTTTTAGCTAGCTAGCGCTAACTTTCTATCGTGCATGCACACGCCCGCCCCCTCACACACCCTTAGCGTCCCCTCCATCGCGCATGTTCATTATTTCTCTTTAGGTCGTCCACCAGCGGTGTGTGTAGGCCCCCGGCTCCTTCTTTCTGGCACACACCGGTTGATATACCTCTCTAGCCAAGTGTGCCTACAACAAACACATATATACTTCCCCTCTTCTCTTCTCACCGTCCATGCCCCCATATGTCCAATACGATTCCACGCAGGTGCACACTCCCGCCCCTCTTTTCATTAATCACATGCTCGCACACTCCTCCCCCCTCGACATGGTAGGCCTCTCGCACCACCTCCTAGACACACCCTCTCCCCCTGTCTGCCTCTCTGGACCTTATTTGCTTCTAACACATGCTGGCATGTATATGAACTGATCTCCCTACATATAGCCAGGTCGACTATAATTCGTTTTCACCAAGCACCGATACACTTACCTCGCTAGTTATGTCTCTCCTTTTCTCGGACACATGACGGTTGATCTTCCTATGTAGTTACGCATGCTTACCACAACCATATCTTCTCCTCATCATCCTTGAATACCTCCTGACCCGTCTCTCACACGCACATGCATTGATAGACAGACATCCCCCGCCCTCTCTTATTGATATTGCACTCATACCCTCCGTTTGTCTAGCAGGCCTCTCCCACCATTTGTGAGATGCCACTCCAACACCAACCCTTCGATGCTCTACCTTTGTCTTTTTCCCAACCTTATTCCTCTGCTACACATATCCATGGATGTCGATCGATCTCCCTCAATACATACCTAGGTCTCTCTCCTTCCCCACACATATACTAGTCGACCGGTCTCTACTCCCCCCCCACACCGATAGTCAAACGTTGTAGGTAGGTATCCATGCCACGGAGAAGAACTGCACCTCTGCCCTCTCAAATTCCAGTAGGCCAGCTGCCCTGTATCTTTGACGTGGGCAAACACAAATTCGATGGCACTCTTTATCGATGGCGCAGCCACACACTTCATCCCTGTTTTCAATTCTATCGATATCTCACGTCCATGACTCCGTTTCACACACATTGCATATGTTATGTTTTTCTGATTGAGATATCATCAACACATTGCCTCTGTTTCGCACAAACCATCTCTCTCACACCCACCCACGTATGTTCCTGCACCTAAAGAAGAAGTGCACGTAGGACGCACGTACTCACGTCTCGTTCCCGGCCACACCCGCGCGGGTACACGGTGGAGTTCGTTTCTGTACGAAAAGGCAGCCCACGTGATAATTTGACGCGTGTAGCGGTTGTTTACTCGGAGGAGGGTCGGGTAGCACGCCTAGAATATAAAACGATTGCCGTGGGGAAAATGGAAAAATGGA
Organism: Triticum dicoccoides; assembly: GCF_002162155.2. Classification (NCBI taxonomy): domain Eukaryota; kingdom Viridiplantae; phylum Streptophyta; class Magnoliopsida; order Poales; family Poaceae; genus Triticum; species Triticum dicoccoides. The sequence continues at coordinate 541,806,303 of NC_041385.1, read as the reverse complement.
TTTGTCTCTCGTGAGTCTCGTCACACAAGGCCGCCGTGGCCTCTCACTCTCAGCGTTGGCCAGTGATCCGGCCGCATCCCGTCCGCTGGCGGAAAGGGAGGATGTGCATCGTCTCTCCATTCGATGGCGTTGAGGCAGCTCGTCCCGATATGCGGTACCCGCCGTTCTCTCTGACCAAGCTCCGGCATGGTAGGGCCTTCGCCACTTGCTCGCTGCCGCAGTATGGGCAGATACCGGCCACCGGCGCCCTCCTAGTAACATCCCGACGACCCTCAGGTACAACTTCCTTCGGCCTTGCTCCACTTCCAATCTTCCCACGTTGCTGCATGTGGATCTTCTTTAGTTGTTTGCTTCAATCGTATCTCGGCCGGCGTACTTTCCATCTTGCAATCTCGTCCTCAAACCATTTTTGATAAACCAGCATGTGCTATCTTTCCCTTTTTACATGGAACATGATTCTTTTTTGTCGGCGTATGTGTCTTCAACTCGTGTTATTGGGCAGTAATTGTTTCCTTTCGACCTCCTTTTGCAAACAGGGCTATCCAGTTTCACCTCGTTGCTATTGCGACCTTCTGGTGAACTGCACAAATCACTTTTCTGAAGAGTGTTTTGTGCAGTTTCGCCAAAATGTCACACGGGCAACATTTTTACATTTCTGTGGGACTGCAGAAAGGGAGATTGGTTTTGCTATCCTCCTCATCCAACTCCGTGCCTAATCTTATCCAACAAGAAGTTAGTCCTAAAGAGAGATCGTAGAGCTGATCGGCTTCTATTTATGTGTGTTATGTTTCATCATCTAGTTCAACTATTATTGTAATCACACTGACTGGATATCTTTGCAAACAGGGATGGTCCGCCTGGTTTTAGTGGAGCTGCACAAAATGATCGGGTTGTGGTGTCCTTCATACACCTCTTTTTTGGCTACAGAGCTGGGTGAAACTAGCTGCCAAGCAATGAACACTGTGCCAAGGAAATGGAGCCATGCCTACGAACAACATCGATCAATTATATATTTTTATTTATTTGTACATCTTCTCACAACTTTGTCTTCAGTTGTGATGTGAATATTGGCGTTGATCTGCGAACCGTTGAGATGCATTAGCCATGGTAGTTTCATTTGTATTTGATGGAATGTTGTAACGAGATAATCTCGAGGCAAGACACATGAATCCTAAGTTGAAACGTTTTTTTCCTGCGGGAACCAGAGTTGAAACCTTCATAGCATCACAGTACAATTTCATCAAAATTATGCGTACATATAAACAAATCCTGAAGGATTGATAGCAATGCCAGAAACAATTCAACTTCGTTTCGCCGACATGTTGCACATCCTTCATCCGACTCCACCTACCATGCAGCAATATTGAGTGCACAACACAACTTCAAGGAAAGATTCACCCCGGTCGTTGCACCACAGTAGTAATGACTAGTGAGCAGTCAAATCACAGAGCCCCACCTTCGCCACAGTAAGTTGCTCGGACGAAGCAACCATCATTTCTCTGTTCCTTGAATCCGCTAGTACTCCCATATTCCCACAGTAATAAGTTGCTCGGGTGAATCAACCATCACTATATCCGCTCACGTGTGATGACCACAGGAGCTATCTATTCAGATTGCATGTTTAAAAAAACAAAGGTTGATAACTAATGCGGCAAACTTTCAAAAAAAAAAACTAATGCGGCACCTCGGGCCAACGCGGCCAGATCACATTTTGCACAAGAAATTGCACACCATGTTTCATTGATATGTGGTCCCGTTCCAACATATCAGTGAGACGACGGCGAGTAGTAGGAGTATTTCTGAACCGACGTGTAGGCTGGGGTGCCCCTTCGTGAACCGTGGCAAACTGGCAATCGCCCACCGACTCTTCGCCTTTCCCTCTCAATTTGGAACTGCTGTCGCACGCTCTTCCTCTCCCTCCTCCATTTTCCTTCAGCCCTTCACCCTTTCTTCTGCCATTCTTCGATCATCTTCTCCATGGAGGGAACAGGACGGAAACGACCCCATTATTCTTGCCCCGATCTGAAAGATGACGTGGTGGAGGAACTCATTGATCGGTGCCACGTCATTACCTCGGCTAGCATGGCAGGTTCGTTCAAGCCCATTCTTGACTCAACTAATAACATCATTACAAGGAACCCAAGAGTCAAGGAGCGGTTTGATCTCCCTTACCTTCTTTGCCGTGACCCTGATGACTGGCGCCGTCACGACGGAGGCCTCGCCATGTGCAAGTTGATGCCGCTTGATAATGATATGTATGATGTTAAGATGCCATCGCTTGAGGGCAAGGCTTGGGCAGGCGCAAATGGAGATTGGGTTGTTTACATTGGGTCCAACTGCGAGTGGGAACTTGTGAATGTGTACACTCGTGATCGGGTTCCACTTCCAAAAATCTCAGCAGACTGCCTAGAGGTTGAGCACACCGGTATTGTACGCACGTTCAAATACAATCATGGTGACTGTCTGCTACGGAAGATAGCAATTTCTTGAGTTCCCAACCGCTCTTGGAATTACAACAACTATGAAGTTGTTGCTATCTTCGACAAGCTTGTTGCTGTCCTTGCTGGTTTGACTCGATGGATATTGCTCAAAAATCAGTTTCTGTACACGGATGAGTACTGTGATACAATTGAATACGAGGGCCTTGTGTTTGCTGCCACCACTCATGGCACTGTTTCTGCATGGAGTCGTTGTTTCCGTATGTTTGTCTTCCACCGTAATTATAATTGTTTCATCCACATGCATGCGGGTTAGCAAGTTTCCCTTTACTAATTAACCTTCTTCTTGTGTTTCCAAGGTCCTGTGAACATTCCACCACCTATACTTGAAGATTTTCATAACCAAGGGGGAAATGACGATGGTGATGATCACGAGCAGCGCCCATATACTATTTGGCGCCTGGCAACTAATTCCGATGGATCACCTCTTCTCGTTTGTATACAGCCCACTGATGATGTTACTGCTAAGGAAGCAGGTGTAGTCTCCCATGGTCGCACTCTCCGGACCTATTCCAACACCCGTTGCATGGTATTCGGGATGGATACTAGTGTGCTAGTGCCAACTCCTTCTCCCTGGTACAGAATTGATAGTCTTGGAGAAAACTCGCTCTTCCTTGGACAAAACTATCCAGTGATGGTGAAAGGCGATCCAACTGCTATTGACACAACATTACTACCATTTATGAGAAGCAACTGTGTCTATACCTTGGACATTTGGGTGGTTCCTTACCCTGGTACTGATATAGTAGGCCGCTTCAGCCTGGATGATCAGTCCTGCGTTAGTCTCCAGATCAACAATGGATGGCCCGTCCCAGAGAATCACTTGTGGTTCAAAGCAAGCATTTCCAACGTCGAGGAATGGTTGAGTTGAAGTTCATTTCATTGCTTGTTATTTGTTGTGTGGTGAAAACTTTAGTATTTATAATGTATCCTCATTGTCGATGTGGGTTGATGACCTGTTGTATGTAATAAAATGATATGCCTGTGATAAACTTTCTAAATTTATGAATGGCTTTCGAGTCACTTCTGTGAGTGAGGGGTGCGACGAGGCAATTTTTTTTCTGAATACATAATTGTACGTGCATTGCAACAGGTTATCGGATGAGGCCAATCAACAACAGTAGTACACTATTTATACTAGCTTCACATGCTTCGCGCGTTGTGCGGGTGTTTTTACTCTAGCCATATTGTACTCTACTACGTAACCAGTACCTCGAATCCTTGATACTAGTAGTACTATATAGTAAGTAGTACGAGTAGTAAGGTGGCATGGGCCAGAACAAGCATTCACGTCCAGGAGTACGGCACACGCCACCAGCACGACTTCCATCTGACACCATATTTCTTGGAGTCCATGCTAGAGCAATCTCTTCAACCTCATCGTTTCTCTAACTCAGCCATCACGTGGCAGGCGAGGTGGGGGTTTGCCGATAGTCGGTTTCCTTAACTGCAGTCCCACTTGTAAGGCCAACTGCAACTCACGACCCCAAACGGACCTCCGTTTTGCACGAACTCCAACAATAATTTTGACTAGAAAAGCAAGACCAAAGAAAACAAGAACCACAAGAATACATTTTACTACTCCTATAAGTTGGATTAGTGCCTTCTCGATGCATTCATTGTTGATCTGCGGAGGCTCGATCTTGCGTGCTTCTTTCTTCTTTGAGTGTAAAGAAGTAGACGTTGCCTCCTCGCATCTAGTCTCATGTCTAGCCTCTATTCTAGTACTCCCTACGGTCTGTTTTTCTCTGCGTCTAAGCAGCAACATGCATACCAAGTAGGAGTATCAACAAGTGCACTAATCTCATCTATAGCCTCTGTGCTAGCTAAAAGTGATAGAATATCTACTAAATTGTGCTCTATCAATATATGGATGTACTCTTCTTCCCAATACAAAAACTTGCATCCATTCTACTCCCTCCGTTGCACAATACATGCCTTCTATTTGTCAAAATATATATGTATCTAGACATGTTTTAGTATATAGGTACATCCATTTTTGGACAAATGGAAGTCAAGTATTTTGGAACGGAGGGAGTACACAATAAATTTTTTAAGTTAGCACAACTAGTCTAATCCGAGAGCACAACCGAAGATTTGGTCGGGTTCTTCCTCCTTTTGCCGACACCTGGGACATCCAGCATCCAGGTCGTGTCATGAAAGAAAATAGAGTGGTAGTTGAAGCCACGAGATGTGCATCTTGGGTTAAAGTGTAAATAGAATCTTACTACTCTTGAGTAACTCCAAAAGCGGCCACCGAAGATCTTTCTTGGATTTGTTTTTCATCACCAGCACGTCGAGGTGAAAGATGTGCAGGTTCAGTGGGTCCTCTTGCGTTTTCACTGACATGTGGGGCCGCATGTGAGCAAACAGACAATGGGCTCCGCGCGTTCGCTGGCTGGCTGAGAAGAGAGATAGAGGAGGGCTGAGCACAGACTGTAGGAAATTTGTTCTATGTAACCAGCACCTTGATATTCGCGTGTGGTTGTTTCTAGAATAAAAAAAGGAGGTAGCTCTACTTATGTTACTCCCACTACGCCTAGCCTAATGTTAGTAGGTGACCTTGCGCTTGGCTCTTTGCCTCTTCCGAAAGTTGATGGTTCTACAGTAGTGCTTCTGGCCATCTGACACCAAATGAACTACTGCACATCCACGCTTGTAAGCAAAAGTTTCTCCTCGTGCTGCGAGCCACCGTGCACGCGTTGGCGAGGGAGAAGGCATAATCAAGCTTCTCGTCGTTCTGCGAGTTGACGGGACACATCAAAGTTATTTACTAGTAGTACGTACTCTCTGCAAAAAAGTGCTGACCATGTCATTGCTACCATCCCATGCGCCGTCGTTGAGTATGTGCACTATTCATGTGCCATCGACGAGAAAAAATATTGCGTAGGTGCCATCAAAGTGCACGACTCACTTACGGAAAAGGGTTTCCCCCCGCTTTCCCCCCTGCACGACTCACTTACGCACTGCTTATCTGATTATCTCCATTTTCTTGCATGACACGTGCACCTTGATGCTAGATGTCTCACGTGTTGGGAAAAGGATGAACAAAGCTCACATAAAAGAAAAGAGTTGAAGAGCATAGATTCCCGATGACCGAGGAGGAGCAAGGAACCTCACGGTGGAGTGTCTGCAAGGAACCTTGCGCGTTTTCCCCTGTTTTTTGCCGCCTGCCCACCTATAAACAACTAAAAGAACATGAACTTTTCGCTAACCACTAGAAACGGTACATCAGGATGCTAAGTTGAAGATGTTTTATACTCCCTCCGTTCCCAAATATAAGTCTTTTTACATATTTCAATAAGGGACTACATACGAAACAAAATGAGTGAATCTACACTCTAAAATATGTACACAATCCAATGCACTAACTCCATCCGGTCCAACTCATGCACATACGCGCACAGCATGGAGCACACAACGCACGTACACAAGACGTGCATGCACACACGCTCGGCCGCAGAATGCACGTGAATAACACATTCATGCACACACACTCGGCTGCATGGAGGCGTGCGCCATCCGCGGCGACGTCTGGTTCGTCGTGCTACAGCGAAGCTCGCACGCAATGGCGCATACGCATCTCTTGCAGCACCTCTTTGCCGTCGTTGCTCAACTACTAGTCGGAGACCAAGACGACCGCAACCTCGGCCTTAGAGCTAGCACCGATGGAAAAACACGCATGCTGCTCACACACGAGCACATACGACGGAGTGCCCACGACATGGTGGTGGTGCATCCCCAGTCGCCTCTACTCCTTCTGCGCATGTTGTCTATCAAGGCGACTCCATGCTAATGATGATGTGGGTGAGATCTTCTAGGACTCAGATGATGACGAGGAAAATTATGAGACACAAGGTGACGTACACCGTCAAGGTCCACGGTCAAGGGGGTGCTAGCAAGTGCTTAGATGTGCTTAGAGAAAGTACAATAGAGCTGAGTCAACGGGCTATAAGGAATAAACAGTAGTATATTTCTGCTTAGTTGGAGGAAAGAGAAGAGGAGAGAGAAGGTAAGCGGGCTCTTCGTGAAGAGCCAGCTCCAGCACGTGCTCCTAGGCACTTTGTACATGTTGACTATAAGATGGGCTGTAGGCTTATAGCCAGCAGCTGGCTATACTATTAATGCTCTTTAGATGAGGTGCTAAGTGCATTAAATGGCTTAGTACCTCAAGTGTTCAATGCATAGGTGCTTAGTTTATTGGTGCCACATCATATTTTATGCCTACGTGGCAGGCTTAGCAGCTATACATGGTTGATCACTAGGAGAGGCCAAGGATGGTCATAGCGGGGAGTAACTTGTACTGTAACATATTACTATGTTACTCTAAACATCTCTATAAACCGGAAAGGAGGGAGTAGTAACATATACTAGTGTCATATGCAGAGTATGGGAGCACATGATATTTCCCCGTCTGAACCGATCCCAAGTTGGCTTCTCACCTTCTTGGCCCAACAAAAACCCCTCCCCCGTCCCGCGCGCGCTTCCCGCCCGGCGCCAGCTGAGCCCGCCGCTCCACATTGATGGCAAGTCAGGGCGACGCGACCTCTCACTGCTTCCACCGTTGAAGCGGCGCGCCGACCGAGGGCACCGCCTGCTGCACGGCCGACATTTCAGACTACACAGTGGATAGTAACTTTTAGAGCAAGTACTATAATTAGATGACAGAAGCAGGCTATAAGGATTTAAATATAGTATTTGTGATTAGTTGAAGGAGAGAGAAGAGGAGAGAGAAGAGAAGCGGATTGTAAACGTGTAGCCGGTTGTACTCCAACATACTGCCTCCGTCTAGGCGAGTAAGTCATCTTAGGTTGTGCACCATGACCAAGGAGGAGGGGAAAACGAGAGACCTTAATGTTTATTTGCTAATTAATAGCATTGCATGCAATGAACTAACCACTGCATGTCGTGTTTGGTAGTCTCAAGTCATTAAAAGCATGCACACCACTCTTCTCTTATTGGTTGATATGTGAAGAAACAAGAAACGAGGTAGAAGTTAATGCACCACGCCTAAGTGTTTTGGGATTATTTGGTTTTCGTAAGATGACTTACACACCTAGACGGAGGGAGTACTCTACTTTGCGAGACAAAAGGTGGGGCCATTATTAATGATATTGTATTTATACTAAAGGGACTAACAAACGCCTTAATTACTCCGTTTTTTGTGACAAACCTTGGTGGGGCTATTATTGACTTTTTTTAGCTATTATTGACTTGGACGTGGGGTTTGTGGGCCAAAGGCCTACTATTATACTCCGACCTGACATGCTCTACCCTAGCCGCCGCTGTATCATATGGTTTCGCACCGTTCCAGATCTTAGCGCCGCCACGCAATTCTTCTCCAGCCCTCCTTCCGGCGTGCACCGCGAGAAGGGACAACAGTCCTTCGAACCCTGCCTTTCGTGATCCTCTACAGGAGAGGGGCGATCAGGTTTTTGGGGATTACACTCCTGTGACTGCTGCCAGCGACGACTTCCTCAACGACAGCCTTCTTCCCCGACCTCGCTAACCTCTTCATCAATGACATGAGTGACAACATCAACCACATTGGTTCTGCTCCCGCTATACAGTATGTGATTCTGTCCTCCTGGTTTAGTCCGCATCATTACTTTGATGTTTGCAATTGTCGTCATGATCTATTTACTGCTGATTCGGATTAAATCTCATACTAAATTGCTCATATATTCAACAATCCAATCCAAAAACCTGATCACAGGCAATTTACTCCAAGTGGTTTTGCTGCGCTTTTGAAGCCGCCTAGTTTTAAGGGGGTGCAATATAAAAGGTGGCACACAAGAGCAGTATATTGGTTTCAGATCATGTACTGCTATGACGCTACTAAGGGTAAGCCTGAGGGCGATCTTAATCCTACACAGCAGGAAGCTTTTCAGAACATGGATACGCTCTTCAAAGCCGCCCTGCGGAGTGTTCTTGACGATTCCATTGTGGATTCATATATGTTGTTTGACAGCGGCAAAGACATGTGGGCTGCGCTCGAGGCCACGTTTGGGCCCTCAGGCGCTAGCAACGAGTTGTACGTCATGGAGCAATTCTGTGACTACAAGATGACTGATGAGCGCACTGTTGTTCAGCAGACTCATGAGTGTCGGATTTCGGGTTCTGGCAGACCCTCTAGATTCGAACACCGGGGTGCACGCAGAGATTTGGCCCTCTGCCTACCTGCACCTCACCGCCTTGCTACGAACTAAGCAATCAAAGGAACAACACAAGAAACACAGAGTTTATACTGGTTCAGGCCACCATTGTGGTGTAATACCCTACTCCAGTGTGTGGTGTGGTGGATTGCCTCTTGGGCTGATGATGAACAGTACAAGGGAGAACAGCCTCGCGAGGGTCTGTTCTTGGCTGTGCGATGAACTGCTGGGGGGGACTTCAGTCGCTCTCTCTACTGGTTTCTAGGTGAGGATCCGATTGATTTCTCGATGCCACTACCTTGTGGGTGGCTAGTCCTATTTATAGGCAAAGGCCCTGGGCCTCTTCCCAAATATTGAGCGGGAAGGGCGCCAACAATTGGCCATTTTGAGGGGGAACATCTAGTACACTTATCCTGACTAAAGTTGGTCCTCGCCTGCCAAAGGCTCTGGTGGTGACGCCGGCTTGGGCTCCACGATGACTTCCATCCTGCCATTGCGACGGTCTCGGTCTTGTTGCACCGAAATGGGTGCCTTTGCTTGACGCTCTCGCCTTCGCTTGCTCCCTTTCCACCAAAGAGGAAAGAAGGACACTATGTGAGCTGGCGCCCCCCTGGTGCCCTTGGTCGTCATGGCTTGCGTCATGGGCACCTCGCGAGGTACCCCGCCTTGATCTCTCCGCCTCCTCGCGAGCCAGCCTGACGAGACCGTGCCTGAGGAAGCCTCCTGTCGTCCGCCCCGCGAGGCTTGGCCCCTCGCGAGGGTCCTGAGCTCGTGTTGATGAAGATGGGCCATGCTAGGCGCCCCTTGAGCCACGCCGCAGGCCGCAGGTAGGCAAGTCTGGGGACCCCCGTTCCCAGAACGCCGACAGTAGCCCCCGAGCCCAAGGCGCGCCCGGACTTGGCTGAGTAGAGAGGCGAAGGGGTAAGTGCGAAGCGCCGCGGGCCCCAACAGCCTGCAGCCTCGGGCACCGCGTGGCGGTTGATTGGACGTGGGCGGCCCCGCTCCCCCACGATGCCTCGGCAACTGTGCGAACTGTCAGGTCCCTGCATGCAAAGCGGGTCATGATTACCTGCGGTCGTGGAGGCAGGCGGTTGGCCTCCTCCGGCTATAAGTACGAGGCGGCGCCTGCCCTTCCAATCCATCCCTTCATGCTTCTCCTTTTCTTTCATGGCTCCGCCAAAAAGGTTCTCGGCCGTGGAGAACGGTAAGGCCCGACGGACGGAACTTGACTCTCCTCCACCTAAGCACGGTCGAGGCCGTCCCCGCAAACACCCTGCGACTCCCATGGTGGCTCCCCGCGGTCGCGGAGGCGATCTCCCGCATGGTGAAGGGTGGCCGACCGCTGCTGGGGACGCGTCACGGCCGCGCGACCACCTAGGCCGCGCTCCCACTCGACAGAGGTACTTCCGGAGTTTGTTGTGTGGGCGGCGGAGCCGGCCAGCACCCGGCTCCAACTCCCCCGCTTCCTCCTAGGTGAGCTTCCGGCTGGAGCCCTAGGCGGTCTCTAGCTCCAGGCGGACGGTTGCTGTGGCCGAGCCTCCTGGGCTTTGCTGGAGGTCTCCTCGGTCGGGAGATTGGCCCTGACCCGCGGCTGGCAAACGTTTGCCCACGCGCGTGGTCTGATCCGGCGGTGCACCCTGCACTTCAAGTTCGACGGCGATGCCACCCTCTACGTGAGGGTGTTTGGGGAAGATGGTCGCCACGCTGGATGTTGCCCTGAGAGCGATGACCGCGGCCGTGGGTCCAGCCCCGGCGACGATGAAGATGACAGCGCGCGTGCAGCCGGGGGCGGTCGAGGTTCATCGAGCTTCGACGGCTCTTCTTCGAGCAGCGGCTCCTCCAGCAGTGGCCGCGATCAGCCTCCGCGCCGCCGCGCTCGCCTGGAGGGGGTAGCGGGCCTGCCCGCCGTCGCGCCTCGGTGAAGCACGAGACGGAGTCCTCCTGAGCTCCGGAGGCGGTTCGAGTCTCCGTCGTGAGCTGTTGCCGGGCGAGTCGCGCCTGTTTTGTTTTCCCTTTTCCTGCACAAAAAGACAGTAGTGTAGGGCCCCACGAGGGTGTGCTTGGACTATTGATGTTTAATCATTGTACTGCTTCCGTTATTTTGGGTATTTGTGCCCTCATGCCGTACGCTAGTGCGCATGAATTACTTAGCTCGGGGGGAGGGCTTGTCGCGACCCTTGCTTCTCGAGGCCGAGGCTTTGTCGAACGCTCCATGTCCTGCGGGGGTTAGCCTGGAGAGGTAGTTCCCGGCCTTAGCCGTGGAGGCGATCGACCCAGGCCCTGTGCTCGTGTTGCGATGCCCGTGGGGCATGGACTGGAGGGGTGCTCTTGTAGTGGATCCGGGTTGGGTAGCCTCGAACGACAAGACTTGCACGAGAGAAATCGGGGTAGGAGGACGAAAAAGGCAAAGGGTCACAAACCAAAGACGTCAACAACTTCAGCAAAACCTCGAATGGGGATGAACAGCCAACTGCAGAAAGCAAATGAGAAAAGCCGCGTCTGGCACCTAATCTAGTCTTCGACGTCTTCTCACTAGCGCGGAGCTAAGTGCTGCCACTGGGCGTGGGAGGGAGCCTCAAGGCCTGAGGCCGACGCTCCTGAGACTCCGGGCGTGTACAACCCCACTCCTTATTACGTGAGAGTGTCATGGGCGGCGAGCTTCACAGGCACTGGCCTTCTTCATAGGCTCCGGGCCTTTCTCGTGAGGATAGACTTCACAGGCGTTCGCCTTCTTCACAGGCTATGGGCCTTTTCCAAAACGCAACAACTTCACAGGCGTTCGCCTTCTTCACAGGCTCTGGGCCTTTTCCAAAACGCAACAGATTCACAGGTGTTTGCCTTCTTCACAGGCTCTGGGCCTTTTCCAAAACGCAACAGCTTCACAGGCGTTCGCCTTCTTCACAGGCTCTGGGCCTTTTCCAAAACGCAACAGCTTCACAGGCGTTCACTTCTTCACAGGCTCTGGGCCTTTTCCAAAATGAAACAGCTTCACAGGCGTTCGCCTTCTTCACAGGCTCTGGGCCTTTTCAAGGGTGAAATCTCCGGAGGTGCTGGATGTTCCACGCGTTCTGGACGGGCACCCCCTCCTGAGTCTCCAAGCGCGCGGAGCCGGGCCTGGGAACATGAACAACCTTGAACGGGCCCTCCCACATGGGAGAGATCTTATGCAGTCCCTCCCTGGAGAGGACCTGCCTGAGCACGAGGTCTCCTACCTCGAGTGTCCTGGGGCGGATGTTGCGGCAGTGGTATCACCATAGCGCTTGTTGGTATCTTGCTGCCTGGAGCGCAGCTTCCCGGCGACGCTCCTCCCCCAGTACGAGGTCCGTCCCCCGCATGGCGTCCTGCTGCGCCTCGTCGAACGCCAGGACCCGCGCGGAACGACGTCTGACCTCGTGAGGGAGGACCGCTTCAGCTCCATAGACTAGGAAGAATGGGGTCTCGCCGGTTGGCTTGGTCGCGGTTGTGCGGATGGACCACAACACAGTCTGAAGTTCGTCGTACCAACCTCGGCCGCAGGCCTACAACTTCTTCTTGAACGTCCTGGTTTTGAGGCCCCTCAGGACCTCCATGTTGGCCCGCTCGGCCTGACCGTTGCTCCGGGGGCGCGCCACTGAAGCGTAACATATCTACGTTCCAAGGTTAGCACAGTATGTTTTGAAGAGATTACTGGTGAACTGCGTGAAGGAAATATGCCCTAGAGGCAATAATAAAGTTATTATTTATTTCCTTATAATCATGATAAATGTTTATTATTCATGCTAGAATTGTATTTTCCGGAAACATAATACATGTGTGAATACATAGACAAACAGAGTGTCACTAGTATGCCTCTACTTGACTAGCTCGTTAATCAAAGATGGTTATGTTTCCTAACCATGAACAATGAGTTGTTATTTGATTAACGAGGTCACATCATTAGTAGAATGATCTGATTGACATGACCCATTCCATTAGCTTAGCACCTGATCGTTTAGTATGTTGCTATTGCTTTCTTCATGACTTATACATGTTCCTACGACTATGAGATTATGCAACTCCCGTTTACCGGAGGAACACTTTGGGTACTACCAAACGTCACAAAGTAAATGGGTGATTATAAAGGAGTACTACAGGTGTCTCCAATGGTCGATGTTGGGTTGGCGTATTTCGAGATTAGGATTTGTCACTCCGATTGTCGGAGAGGTATCTCTGGGCCCTCTCGGTAATACACATCACATAAGCCTTGCAAGCATTACAACTAATATGTTAGTTGTGAGATGATGTATTATGGAACGAGTAAAGAGACTTGCCGTTAACGAGATTGAACTAGGTATTGGATACCGACGATCGAATCTCGGGCAAGTAACATACCGATGACAAAGGGAACAACGTATGTTGTTATGCGGTCTGACCGATAAAGATCTTCGTAGAATATGTAGGAGCCAATATGGGCATCCAGGTCCCGCTATTGTTTATTGACCAGAGACATGTCTCGGTCATGTCTACATTGTTCTCGAACCCGTAGGGTCCGCACGCTTAAGGTTACGATGACAGTTATATTATGAGTTTATGCATTTTGATGTACCGAAGGTTGTTCGGAGTCCCGGATGTGATCACGGACATGACGAGGAGTCTCGAAATGGTCGAGACGTAAAGATTGATATATTGGAAGCCTATGTTTGGACATCGGAAGTGTTCCGGGTGAAATCGGGATTTTACCGAGTTACCGGGAGGTTACCGGAACCCCCCGGGAGCCATATGGGCCATCATGGGCCTTAGTGGAAAGGAGAAAGGGGCAGCCCAAGGTGGCTGCGCCTCTTTCCCCTCCCCTAGTCCTATTAGGACTAGGAGAAGGTGGCCGGCCCCCCTCTCTCCCTTCCCCTCCGAGGAATCCTAGTTGGACTAGGATTGGGGGGAGGAATCCTACTCCCAGAGGGAGTAGGACTCTCCTGCGCCTCCCTCTTTGGCCGGCCAGCCTCCCCTCCTCTCCTCCTTTCTATACGGAGGCAGGGGCACCTCTAAACACACAAGTTGACACAAGTTGATCCACGTGATCGATTCCTTAGCCGTGTGCGGTGCCCCCTGCCACCATATTCCTCGATAATACTGTAGCGGAGTTTAGGCGAAGCCCTGCTGCTGTAGTTCATCAAGATCGTCACCACGCCGTCGTGCTGACGAAACTCTTCCCCGACACTTTGCTGGATCGGAGTCCGGGGATCGTCATCGAGCTGAACGTGTGCTCGAACTCGGAGGTGCCGTAGTTTCGGTGCTTGATCGGTTGGATCGTGAAGACGTACGACTACTTCCTCTATGTCGTGTCATTGCTTCCGCAGTCGGTCTGCGTTGGGTACGTAGACAACACTCTCCTCTCGTTGCTATGCATCACATGATCCTGTGTGCGCGTAGGAAAATTTTTGAAATTACTACGAAACCCAACAGTGGCATCCGAGCCTAGGTTAATGATGTTGATGCTATATGCACGAGTAGAACACAAGTGAGTTGTGGACGATACAAGTCATACTGCCTACCAGCATGTCATATTTTGGTTCAGCGGTATTGTTGGACGAGACGACCCGGACCAACCTTACGCGTACGCTTACGCGAGACCGGTTCCCTCGACGTGCTTTGCACAGAGATGGCTTGCGGGCGACTGCCTCTCCAACTTTAGTTGAACCAAGTATGGCTACGCCCGGTCCTTGCGAAGGTTAAAACGGAGTCTATTTGACAAACTATCGTTGTGGTTTTGATGCGTAGGTGAGATTGGTTCTTACTTAAGCCCGTAGCAGCCACGTAAAACATGCAACAACAAAGTAGAGGACGTCTAACTTGTTTTTGCAGGGCATGTTGTGATGTGATATGGTCAAGGCATGATGCTGAATTTTATTGTATGAGATGATCATGTTTTGTAACCAAGTTATCGGCAACTGGCAGGAGCCATATGGCTGTCGCTTTATTGTATGCAATGCAATCGCGATGTAATGCTTTACTTTATTACTAAACGGTAGTGATAGTCGTGGAAGCATAAGATTGGTGAGACGACAACGATGCTACGATGGAGATCAAGGTGTCGCGCCGGTGACGATGGTGATCATGACGGTGCTTCGGAGATGGAGATCACAAGCACAAGATAATGATGGCCATATCATATCACTTATATTGATTGCATGTGATGTTTATCTTTTTATGCATCTTATCTTGCTTTGATTGACGGTAGCATTATAAGATGATCTCTCACTAAATTATCAAGAAGTGTTCTCCCTGAGTATGCACCGTTGCAAAAGTTCTTCGTGCTGAGACACCACGTGATGATCGGGTGTGATAGGCTCTACGTTCAAATACAACGGGTGCAAAACAGTTGCGCACGCAGAATACTCAGGTTAAACTTGACGAGCCTAGCATATGCAGATATGGCCTCGGAACACGGAGACCGAAAGGTCGAGCGTGAATCATATAGTAGATATGATCAACATAATGATGTTCGCCGATGAAACTACTCCATCTCACGTGATGATCGGACATGGTTTAGTTGATTTGGATCACGTGATCACTTAGAGGATTAGAGGGATGTCTATCTAAGTGGGAGTTCTTTAATAATATGATTAATTGAACTTAAAATTTATCATGAACTTAGTCCCTGATAGTATCTTGCTTGTTTATGTTGATTGTAGATAGATGGCTCGTGCTGTTGTTCCGTTAAATTTTAATGCGTTCCTTGAGAAAGCAAAGTTGAAAGATGATGGTAGCAATTACACGGACTGGGTCCGTAACTTGAGGATTATCCTCATTGCTGCATAGAAGAATTACGTCCTGGAAGCACCGCTGGGTGCCAGGCCTGCTGCTGGAGCAACGCCAGATGTTATGAACGTCTGGCAGAGCAAAGCTGATGACTACTCGATAGTTCAGTGTGTCATGCTTTACGGCTTAGAATCGGGACTTCAACGACGTTTTGAACGTCATGGAGCATATGAGATGTTCCAGGAGTTGAAGTTAATATTTCAAGCAAATGCCCGGATTGAGAGATATGAAGTCTCCAATAAGTTCTATAGCTGCAAGATGGAAGAGAACAGTTCTGTCAGTGAGCATATACTCAAAATGTCTGGGTATAATAATCACTTGATTCAATTGGGAGTTAATCTTCCAGATGATTGCGTCATTGACAGAATTCTCCAATCACTGCCACCAAGCTACAAGAGCTTCGTGATGAACTATAATATGCAAGGGATGAACAAGACTATTCCCGAGCTCTTCGCAATGCTAAAAGCTGCGGAGGTAGAAATCAAGAAGGAGCATCAAGTGTTGATGGTTAACAAGACCACTAGTTTCAAGAAAAAGGGCAAAGGGAAGAAAAAGGGGAACTTCAAAAAGAACGGCAAGCAAGTTGCTGCTCAAGAGAAGAAACCCAAGTCTAGACCTAAGCCTGAAACTGAGTGCTTCTACTGCAAGCAGACTGGTCACTGGAAGCGGAACTGCCCCAAGTATTTGGTGGATAAGAAGGATGGCAAGGTGAACAAAGGTATATGTGATATACATGTTATTGATGTGTACCTTACCAATGCTCGCAGTAGCACCTGGGTATTTGATACTGGTTCTGTTGCTAATATTTGCAACTCGAAACAGGGACTACAGAATAAGCGGGCACTGGCAAAGGACGAGGTGACGATGCGCGTGGGAAACGGTTCCAAAGTCGATGTGATCGCGGTCGGCACGCTACCTCTACATCTACCTTCGGGATTAATATTAGACCTAAATAATTGTTATTTGGTGCCAGCGTTGAGCATGAACATTATATCTGGATCTTGTTTAATGCGAGACGGTTATTCATTTAAATCAGAGAATAATGGTTGTTCTATTTATATGAGTAATATCTTTTATGGTCATGCGCCCTTGAAGAGTGGTCTATTCTTACTAAATCTCGATAGTAGTAATACACATATTCATAATGTTGAAACCAAAAGATACAGAGTTGATAATGAAAGTGCAACTTATTTGTGGCACTGTCGTTTAGGTCATATCGGTGTAAAACGCATGAAGAAACTCCATACTAATGGACTTTTGGAACCACTTGATTATGAATCACTTGGTACTTGCGAACCGTGCCTCATGGGCAAGATGACTAAAACACCGTTCTCCGGTACTATGGAGAGAGCAACAGATTTGTTGGAAATCATACATACCGATGTATGTGGTCCGATGAATATTGAAGCTCGTGGCGGATATCGTTATTTTCTCACCTTCACAGATGATTTGAGCAGATATGGATATATCTACTTAATGAAGCATAAGTCTGAAACATTTGAAAAGTTCAAAGAATTTCAGAGTGAAGTTGAAAATCATCGTAACAAGAAAATAAAGTTTCTATGATCTGATCGTGGAGGAGAATATTTGAGTTACGAGTTTGGTGTACATTTGAAAAACTGTGGAATAGTTTCGCAACTCACGCCCCCCGGAACACCACAGCGTAATGGTGTGTCCGAACGTCGTAATCGTACTTTACTAGATATGGTGCGATCTATGATGTCTCTTACAGATTTACCGCTATCATTTTGGGGATATGCTTTAGAGACGGCCGCATTCACGTTAAATAGGGCACCATCAAAATCCGTTGAGACGACGCCTTATGAACTATGGTTTGGCAAGAAACCAAAGTTGTCGTTTCTTAAAGTTTGGGGCTGCGATGCTTATGTGAAAAAGCTTCAACCTGATAAGCTCGAACCCAAATCGGAGAAATGTGTATTCATAGGATACCCAAAGGAAACTGTTGGGTATACCTTCTATCACAGATCCGAAGGCAAAACATTCGTTGCTAAGAATGGATCATTTCTAGAGAAGGAGTTTCTCTCGAAAGAAGTGAGTGGGAGGAAAGTAGAACTTGACGAGGTAACTGTACCTGCTCCCTTACTGGAGAGTAGTTCATCACAGAAAACTGTTTCAGTGACACCTACACCGGTTAGTGAGGAAGCCAATGATAATGATCATGAAACTTCAGATCAAGATACTACTGAACCACGTAGATCAACCAGAGTAAGATCCGCGCCAGAGTGGTATGGAAATTCTGTTCTGGAAGTCATGCTACTAGATCATGATGAACCTACGAACTATGAAGAAGCGATGGTGAGCCCAGATTCCGCAAAGTGGCTTGAAGCCATGAAATCTGAGATGGGATCCATGTATGAGAACAAAGTATGGACTTTGGTTGACTTGCCCAATGATCGGCAAGCAATTGAGAATAAATGGATCTTTAAGAAGAAGACTGACGCTGATGGTAATGTTACTGTCTACAAAGCTCGACTTGTCGCAAAAGGTTTTCGACAAGTTCAAGGGATTGACTACGATGAGACCTTCTCACCCGTAGCGATGCTTAAGTCCGTCCGAATCATGTTAGCGATTGCCGCATTTTATGATTATGAAATTTGGCAGATGGATGTCAAAACTGCATTCCTGAATGGATTTCTGGAAGAAGAGTTGTATATGATGCAACCAGAAGGTTTTGTCGATCCAAAGGGAGCTAATAAAGTGTGCAAGCTCCAGCGATCCATTTATGGACTGGTGCAAGCCTCTCGGAGTTGGAATAAACGTTTTGATAGTGTGATCAAAGCATTTGGTTTTATACAGACTTTCGGAGAAGCCTGTATTTACAAGAAAGTGAGTGGGAGCTCTGTAGCATTTCTGATATTATATGTGGATGACATATTACTGATTGGAAATGATATAGAATTTCTGGATAGCATAAAGGGATACTTGAATAAAAAATTTTCAATGAAAGACCTCGGTGAAGCTGCTTACATATTAGGCATTAAGATCTATAGAGATAGATCAAGACGCTTAATTGGACTTTCACAAAGCACATACCTTGACAAAATTTTGAAGAAGTTCAAAATGGATCAAGCAAAGAAAGGGTTTTTGCCTGTGTTACAAGGTGTGAAATTGAGTAAGACTCAATGCCCGACCACTGCAGAAGATAGAGAGAATATGAGAGATGTTCCCTATGCATCAGCCATAGGATCTATCATGTATGCAATGCTGTGTACCAGACCTGATGTATGCCTTGCTATAAGTTTAGCAGGGAGGTACCAAAGTAATCCAGGAGTGGATCACTGGACAGCGGTCAAGAACATCCTGAAATACCTGAAAAGGACTAAGGATATGTTTCTCGTATATGGAGGTGACAAAGAGCTCATCGTAAAAGGTTACGTTGATGCAAGCTTTGACACTGATCCGGACGATTCTAAATCGCAAACCGGATACGTGTTTACATTAAATGGTGGAGCTGTCAGTTGGTGCAGTTCTAAACAAAGCGTCGTAGCGGGATCTACATGTGAAGCGGAATACATAGCTGCTTCGGAAGCAGCAAATGAAGGAGTCTGGATGAAGGAGTTCATATCCGATCTAGGTGTCATACCTAGTGCATCGGGTCCAATGAAAATCTTTTGTGACAATACTGGTGCAATTGCCTTGGCAAAGGAATCCAGATTTCACAAAAGGACCAAACACATCAAGAGACGCTTCAACTCCATCCGGGATCTAGTCCAGGTGGGAGACATAGAGATTTGCAAGATACATATGGATCTGAATATTGCAGACCCGTTGACTAAGCCTCTTCCACGAGCAAAACATGATCAGCACCGAAGCTCCATGGGTGTTAGATTCATTACAGTGTAATCTAGATTATTGACTCTAGTGCAAGTGGGAGACTGAAGGAAATATGCCCTAGAGGCAATAATAAAGTTATTATTTATTTCCTTATAATCATGATAAATGTTTATTATTCATGCTAGAATTGTATTTTCCGGAAACATAATACATGTGTGAATACATAGACAAACAGAGTGTCACTAGTATGCCTCTACTTGACTAGCTCGTTAATCAAATATGGTTATGTTTCCTAACCATGAACAATGAGTTGTTATTTGATTAACGAGGTCACATCATTAGTAGAATGATCTGATTGACATGACCCATTCCATTAGCTTAGCACCTGATCGTTTAGTATGTTGCTATTGCTTTCTTCATGACTTATACATGTTCCTACGACTATGAGATTATGCAACTCCCGTTTACCGGAGGAACACTTTGGGTACTACCAAACGTCACAACGTAAATGGGTGATTATAAAGGAGTACTACAGGTGTCTCCAATGGTCGATGTTGGGTTGGCGTATTTCGAGATTAGGATTTGTCACTCCGATTGTCGGAGAGGTATCTCTGGGCCCTCTCGGTAATACACATCACATAAGCCTTGCAAGCATTACAACTAATATGTTAGTTGTGAGATGATGTATTACGGAACGAGTAAAGAGACTTGCCGTTAACGAGATTGAACTAGGTATTGGATACCGACGATCGAATCTCGGGCAAGTAACATACCGATGACAAAGGGAACAACGTATGTGGTTATGCGGTCTGACCGATAAAGATCTTCGTAGAATATGTAGGAGCCAATATGGGCATCCAGGTCCCGCTATTGGTTATTGACCAGAGACATGTCTCGGTCATGTCTACATTGTTCTCGAACCCGTAGGGTCCGCACGCTTAAGGTTACGATGACAGTTATATTATGAGTTTATACATTTTGATGTACCGAAGGTTGTTCGGAGTCCCGGATGTGATCACGGACATGACGAGGAGTCTCGAAATGGTCGAGACGTAAAGATTGATATATTGGAAGCCTATGTTTGGACATCGGAAGTGTTCCGGGTGAAATCGGTATTTTACCGGGTTACCGGGAGGGTTACCGGAACCCCCCGGGAGCCATATGGGCCTTCATGGGCCTTAGTGGAAAGGAGAAAGGGGCAGCCCAAGGTGGCTGCGCCTCTTCCCCCTCCCCTAGTCCTATTAGGACTAGGAGAAGGTGGCCGGCCCCCCTCTCTCCCTTCCCCTCCGAGGAATCCTAGTTGGACTAGGATTGGGGGGAGGAATCCTACTCCCAGAGGGAGTAGGACTCTCCTGCGCCTCCCTCTTTGGCCGGCCAGCCTCCCCTCCTCTCCTCCTTTATATACGGAGGCAGGGGCACCTCTAAACATACAAGTTGACACAAGTTGATCCACGTGATCAATTCCTTAGCCGTGTGCGGTGCCCCCTGCCACCATATTCCTCGATAATACTGTAGCGGAGTTTAGGCGAAGCCCTGCTGCTGTAGTTCATCAAGATCGTCACCACGCCGTCGTGCTGACGAAACTCTTCCCCGACACTTTGCTGGATCGGAGTCCGGGGATCGTCATCGAGCTGAACGTGTGCTCGAACTCGGAGGTGCCGTAGTTTCGGTGCTTGATCGGTTGGATCGTGAAGACGTACGACTACTTCCTCTACGTCGTGTCATTGCTTCCGCAGTCGGTCTGCGTTGGGTACGTAGACAACACTCTCCTCTCGTTGCTATGCATCACATGATCCTGTGTGCGCGTAGGAAAATTTTTGAAATTACTACGAAACCCAACACTGCGAACCGTTGTCGATGATGATGCGGTTCGGTATCCCGAACCGGCTCACAATGCCCTTGATGAACTTGACCGCAGACCCTGCAAGGATGGTGCGGACAACTTCCACTTCGGCCCACTTAGTGAACTTGTCCATGGCAACATAGAGGTAGCGATAGCCCCCTGGCACCCGAGGAAATGGGCCCAGGATGTCCAGCCCCCAGACTGCGAATGGCCATAAGAGAGGTATAGTTTGCAGACCTCCAGCCGGCTGATGGATCTGCTTGGCGTGGAACTGGCAGGCCTCGCAAGCCTTCACCAGTTCGACAGCATCACTGAGTGCAGTGGGCCAATAGAATCCACTGCGGAACGCCTTTCCAACAAGGGTCCGCGACGATGAATGATGCCCACAGTCTCCATCGTGTATATCCGCTAGCAGTTCCTTCCCTCCTTTCTTCGGCACGACGACTGGGTTGGCCAACCAATCCGGGTATCGGACCTCGCGAATGACCCCTGTAGCTTCCAACTTGCGGGTCTCTTGGACGATGAAAGCCTGCTTTTCCGTAGATTGTCGTCTTGCCTTCTGCTTCACGGGTCGGACATTGGGGCACACATTGAGGTGGTGCTCGATTACACCCCTTGGGATCCCCGCCAACTGATCGGGCTCCCAAGTGAATACCTTCTTGTTCGCGCGCAGGAACTTGACCAGGGCCTCCTCCTGCTCGGGCTCGAGGTTGGCGTCTATGGTGAAGGTGGTGTCAGCGGATCCATCCTCGTCAACCAGCATCTGCTTGGTTTCTGCCTTGTCCTGGGTGAACAACTACTTCTTCTTGGCCGGCGCAGCCCCCTTGGGCTCAGGGGTGTCCGAGTCGGCGGGCTGTGCTGACGCCACCGTCTTGAAGGAGAGCTTGAGCACTTGCAACGCATCCCCGGTTTCTCCGCACACGGTGAGGACGCCGCTGCTCCCGGGCATTTTCATGAGGTTGTACGCTGGGTGAGTCGCAACCATGAACCGGGACAGCGCCGGGTAGCCGAGGATGGCGTTGTACGGGAGGCCTATGGGGGCGATGTCGAAGTCGATTAGCTCCTTGCGGAAGTTGTCGTAGGTGCCGAAGGTGACCGGGAGACGGATCTGCCCCAGGGAACTAGAGAACCCACCCCCGACGCCCAAGAAGGGTCAGCTGGGCCGAAGCCGCTCCAGTGATATGTGGAGGAGGCTGAAGGCTTCAATCGAGAGCACGCTGAGGCTCGAGCCGCCGTTGATGAGAGTCCTGGTGACGGCCACCTAGCAGATGGTGGGAGTGCACAGCATCGGGAGCGCGCCTGAGCAGGCTGAATTGGAGGGGTGGTCCTTTGAGCTGAAGGCCAGATCGGCCTTGGGCGCCGACTGACCCGAGGGAGCCCTCTGCCGCGAGGAAGCGGCACAGACCTGGCGGGCGAATGGATTGATGTGGCGGCCCAAAGATGGCGCCTGCGAGCCGCCCAGGAGGACCGCGACGACCGGGGGTGCCGGCGTAGAGCGCCTGGCAAGGAAGAGGTCGCGCAACTCTTCCCAAGGGGCCATGGAAGCCGACGGTAACTTGTCCGGTCGCTGCACCTATCGCAAGGCCGGGGCCAAGGCTTGGAGCCCCCCGCCCCCCGCGCTAGCACTAGCGACCGGAGCGGACGGCGCGCCACTCATCGTAGGGCGAGTCGCGGTGTCGGCAGAGAGCGGGTCGGCGAAAGGAGAAGCTCCGGCGCACCCCTACCTGGCGCGCCAAATGTCGGATTTTGGGTTCCAGCAGACCCTCTAGATTCAAACACTGGGGTGCGCGCGAAGATTTGGCCCTCTGCCTACCTCCACCTCACCGCCTCGCTACGAACTAAGCAATCAAAGGAACAACACAAGAGACACAGAGTTTATACTGGTTCAGGCCACCATTGTGGTGTAATACCCTACTCCAGTGTGTGGTGTGGTGGATTGCCTCTTGGGCTAATGATGAACAGTACAAGGGAGAACAGCCTCGCGAGGGTCTGTTCTTGGCTGTGCGATGAACTGTTGGGGGAGTTCAGTCGCTCTCTCTACTGGTTTCTAGGTGAGGATCTGATTGATTTCTTGATGCCACTACCTTGTGGGTGGCTAGTCCTATTTATAGGCAAAGGCCCTGGGCCTCTTCCCAAATATTGAGTGGGAAGGGCGCCAACAATTGGCCATTTTGAGGGGGAACATCTAGTACACTTATCCTGACTAAAGTTGGTCCTCGCCTCCCAAAGGCTCTGGTGGTGACGCCGGCTTGGGCTCCATGATGACTTCCATCCTGCTGTTGCGACGGTCTTGGTCTTCTTGCACCGAAATGGGTGCCTTTGCTTGATGCTCTCGCCTGCGCTTGCTCCCTTTGCACCAAAGAGGAAAGAAGGACACTGTGCGAGCTGGCGCCCCCCAGGCGCCCTTGGTTGTGATGGCTTGCGTCATGGGCACCTCGCGAGGTACCCCGCCTTGATCTCTCCGCCTCCTCGTGAGCCAGCCTGACGAGGCCGTGCCTGAGGAAGCCTCCTGTCGTCCGCCCCGTGAGTCTTGGCCCCTCACGAGGGTCCTGAGCTCGTGTTGATGAAGATGGGCCATGCTGGGCCGCCCCTTGAGCCACGCCGCAGGCCGCAGGCAGGCAAGTCTGGGGACCCCCGTTCCCAGAATGCCGACAATGAGATACAATCACTCTCTAAGGAACTTGAGCACTTTAAGTGTGTGTTGCCGGAAAAATTTGTTGCTGGGACCATCATTGCCAAGCTTCCACCTTCGTGGAACGATTTTGCTTCTTCTATGAAAAACAAGAGACATGAGTTTTCTGTTTTGAATCTCATTAGCATTTTTGATTTTGAGGAGAAGGTGAGAGCAAAAGACACACGTGCTCGGGTCGCCGAGGGAGCTTCTAGTGCCCACATGGTACACGAGAAGAACTTCCAGCCCAACCAGCCCCAAAACAACAAGAACAAATCTCAGGGGAAAGGCAAGTTTGATGCAAAGAACAAGCCGTCACATTCTACCAACTTCAAGAAGAATTCTCATAACGGGAAGGGATACAAACCTCAATTTTGGTAGCACCACACAAAATTTATATGGCTGCATCTACCTGCTGTCAGCTAACCTCATGGTGCTCCAGGTATTCTTACATTCGTAACTAGGTACAATGACCACCGCAAGATGAAATTAGCTTATTCGTACGTTGACTTGCTGAGTGCAGTGCGGAACGATCCTGTCATGTGTGGAGGAGAAAACAAGTAGTGCAGCCGAAGGTGGAAATCAACCAAGGACTTATGAAATTATATTTAATCTTCCTCAGGCAGGTCAGTATCCCCTTCGTCCAGATGATCGTGTTTTGTCATGCCGAGCTATTGATATGTGCTACTGTTTTGCAACACCGTTTAAGTATAGCTACTGTTTTCCTATCTTTTAAGATTCAGGACAATGAATATGGTATCAGGGGAACTGCACAATATGTACCCAAGTTGATTCATCTCTATTGCCTCATGTGTTTGCTGCAAATGTGCCAGCATCAATTGCAAGATGAGGCAACTAGCTAGCTGTGGAGTTGCCAACATGCTCAAAGTGCTCGCAACATTGAGAAGAAACAAGCATGCCCAGGAAACTAATGCGTGCGCAGGGAGGCCCTTTGCTTAGAGAAGCATCGACCAATTTTCTTTATTTCCACACCTTCTCACAGTTTTGTATATTGGTTATAGTATGGTGAATCATTGAGATGCATAGGCATGCTGAACTTTTGTTCTTCTGAATGTTAGTTTAATGTGAGTGTCTGCATCCAGTACCGCATCCTCTAATTTGGTGGATGCACACAGAGAAAATAAATCTCCTTAATTTACTCCATAACCACCCTATTAAATAGGCCTAGTAACAAACCAGGTGCATGCAGTGGCCGGCGGGCACATGATCCTGCATGCATGGTTAGTCATGCAGCAACGCAAAAGAAGAGAGCGGTTCTTGGGAAAAAGCGAGTAGTTAGTGCAGCGGGCCATATAAACACGAACAGCTTGCTCTCCCGCTTCCGTCTCCCCACCCAATTCCCCCCGCTCCCCAATCTTCCTCACTCGTCCAGAAAACCCCGCTCACCTTCTTCCTCACTCGTACAGAAAACGCCTGCTCCTCTTCTTCCACTCCTATAGAAATCCCCAGCCCTCCTTCTTCCCACTTGCACTGCCACTATGCTCGTCTCTGGCTACTCTGCTCAAACCCGTGAGCTCGGCGCAACACCCACAAGGAAAATGAGTCAGCTGGCCCTAGCGCCAAGAAGATGAGGCTCCCGCCAGTGGCGACGCCGGTTATAGATCCCGCACCCGATAGCGCGGGGAGAAGCGGTGAGCCCCCCCCCCACCCGGATCTGAGGAACCGGTAGAATCTCTGGTGGACCGCATCAGCGATCTCCCGGACGTCATCCTTGAGGATATCATCTCGCTTCTCCCCACCAAGGATTGCTGCCACACACAAGTCCTCTCAACTTGGTGGCGCCCTCTATGGCGCACCGCGCCCCTCAATCTCGACTGTCGTCAGATATCTGTCCTTCCTGAATTTGACCTCATTAGAGCCATCGTCTCTTCTCACCAGCAGGGCCCCGTTCAATGCCTCTGCATCCCGACAAGCTACCTGTTGTCCATACCCGGCAAGGTGGACGCTTGGCTGACATCCCCTAAATTCGGAAAACTCTAGTAGTTTGAGTTCTACCATTACCACGAAAGTTTCATACCACGAACATACCAAGAATTCATGCCCACACCACCGTTGTCCATCTCGCGGTTTTCCTCCTCTCTCCACACCGCCACCTTCGCCCGGTGCCATCTACCAGACGATCTGGTACAAATGCTTCGACTTGCACTGCTAAAAAAACTTTCGCTTGTGGTGGTTTATCTGTCGGAGGCCTCACTGCACAGCATCATCCACTCCAATTACCCTGCCCTGGAGCGCTTGCTGATTGTTTTGGGAATAGAAATCGGCATCAGTTGTCTCCAAATAAAGTTGCCTCACCTTAAAAGCATTGGAATTTGTTTTGAAGGACAACAGCTCATCATCGAAGATGCCCCTTCACTTGAAAGGTTGCTCCTTGATAATTGTTATACACCTTCAGAAATAACTGTCGTCTCTGCGTCCAAACTGGAGACCTTGGGTGTAATTCATGACCTGTTTAATAATCACACGGAGTTGGTGTTTGGCTCCTCACCTTTTCAGGTACCGTATATTATCATCTACACATTTGTAATCATATGCTGCATTTTTCATTTGTGCGCATAAGTTTTATATCATCTTGGAGTACACTTTGGGTACTAATATTATGTTATATGCTCAATGAAGAGTTCGTCCATTGATAGCCTATCAATGCTACTGGATTCTGTCAAGATCATATATATCAGAATGTATAGTTTTGATCTGGACATAATTATTGGCTTGCTGCGATGCTTTCGATCTCTGGAGAATTTATACATAGAGGTGATGATTTCATCCACATTGAAAGCCCGTATATATTGTACTAGAATTAACTGTTCGGCGGTCTTTCTTTCGACATACTCTTTTTTCAGACCTTAACTGTTTTCAATCTTCATGTCTACTTAGGCAGAACCACATGGAGAAAAACATATAACCAATCGTTGGCATAATAAGGACAAGGATTTTCTCAGTTCTCATGACATTCGTTTGAGGACAATAACGATGGGACGATATGCGTCCAACCAGGCAAACAGAAGCTTTGTCACATTCTTCCTGTTGAATGCGAGGTTACTATTGTCCATGAGGCTTAATTTTTACAGCAAGAGATTTCTCACGGACGAACATGTTGAACAGCAAAAAAAGAAGTTTCAGGTGGACAAATGGGCTTCTAAACGTGCTCGGCTTCTATTTACAACAAGTTGTAGACATCCTAAAATAATTTTTTTGCATAGGATGTTGATTTTATGGATCAGACCGATCCATTTGTTTGTGACTGCAAAAAAGAGTGGTTGGGTTAGATGTTACTGTCATGTTCAATCTGGGTTTTGTCTAAAAATTTGATGAACAATTAATCCTTGGCCTTTTTGTACCATTTGTATGCTTGACTTGCATGTTGTTGCCCTCGTACTCCCTTCCACCTGCCACTACACTACCGCATCTTCCATGGCTGTTGTTCGTTCCCGTCCGAGGCCTTGCCGTCGTTCTCCGCCTTGGTTAGCTTGCTGTGCTCGCCGCCGTCTGGTGTTGTCAACATGGTCAACAACCAAGAGGAATCAGGAGATGACTGTACGTGGAGAGGCTGACAGTAGGGACCCACCAGGGTCATTGCATTTCGCAAGCAGGTGCCTCGTTATTACAAGCCAAAACAAAACTTCTTCCTAATTGTTTGACAACTAGGTTCCACGCCATTGTCAATGTAGTCAATAAACGAGAAAATTACACAACGAGCGGATAACACCAGGGACCCAGCAGCTCACCCAGTTGTTTTTCAGTTTCAGAGACGGAGCTCAACTGCGCGCTATGCGGGGGCTGTGGCCCGTCTAGCCCACGCTTCCGCTTTTATTAAGCACATGACAAGCCCAGTTGATATTTTTTTCTTTCTGAAATTGGCTAGCCCAGTTCTTTTTTTTGGAGAATACCAAAACTGAGGCCTACTTGCTTTTCTCAGCCCTGCTGGGCTGCAAATCTTTCAAGACGAGGAGGGATAAGAAATGGGCTTCCCCAGAAAACGGGCTATAAGTTGTAAGAAATGGGCTGTAAATTTTTAAACCAAAGCCAACCGGAAATTGCATTAAAATATCATTTATTCAGGATTTCTCTACTCTCTACTCTTATATAAACCAAAGCCAACTGCCAATTACATTAAAATATCACCTTTTCACCCACAAGATAAACTACTCATACAAATGCATCTTCATGTTCCGTGCAACAAATGGGCATCTTGCTAGTTAAGATTCTAAATTTCATTCATTTTTTTTGCGGACAATTGTTTTTTGAATTTTATTTTGATATAATTTTTTGAAAACTATTTTTAACGTGACTCGAAATTTCATGATTAAAAGAGTTCGGACCCCACCGAAGTATGCAAAATTTCGTTGAATTTTTTAGCAGTGCCCAGAATATATGGTCTGTAATGCTAATAAAAAGAATATGGGCTTCAAATATCCTTAAGAATTAGCAAATGGGCTGTAAATTATTGAAAATAATGGCTAATGGGCTGTATGCTGTTTTCCACAGATTTGGAGGCTGACTTCTGGGCCTACTAGGTTGACGATGACGCTATCCTCAAATTTTTTTTGACGCGTACGCAAGGCTTTGTCAACTTAGTCAACACACAAAAGTGACTGTTGGATGTCCATCCAACGGCCGTCGTGCTTCTTCAACCTTTGATCTTGCTCCTCCAGCCGCCCAAACCAGCGCCGGCGGGACTGCCTGCTCCCTCCTCCCGTGGCTGGCTGTGCTGCCACCAGGCCATCCCTTTAACCACCCACACATCCTGTTATTTTCCAGCGATGTCAGCCTCACCCCGCAGCCGACCAGTCAGCGCTCGTTCTCCCCTCAGCGTGGGCATCCGCTGCGGTGGCTTCGCCGGCTCCGGGTGGTTCTCTTCCTAGGCCCCGCCCTCGTACACCGCATTTGTGCTCTCAGCGCGGCGAGGTCAACATGGTCAACAAACAACAGCCATCGGAAGAGGCTGACAGTAGGGGACCACACAGGAAAATGCCTCCTTATTACACGCAAAATAATGATTCCTCCACCTGATAGCTGGGACCCACCGGAAGTATCTCTGTATTTCGCAAAAAAAATGTTCCCCCCGCTGTCAGCTCGGACCCACCGGAAATGCCTCCTTATTACGCACAAAAAAATGAATACTCCCCCTGCTAGCTGGGACTCACCTTGGTGGGAGGCTGACTTGTGGGCCTACTAAGTTTACGGGGATGGAGGGCTTTGTCAACTTAGTCAATATGAACGACTCTAGCTCCAGTGACCGTACGATGTCCATCCAACGGCCGTAGTGCTTCTTCAACCTCTGGTCTTCGTGCTCCAGCCGCCCAAACCAGCGCCGGTCGTGCTGCGTGCTCCTGCCTCCCGTGGCCGGCTGTGATGCCGCGGAGGCCTCACCACCCCCTACTACTCCCACCACTGGCCAGGCCATCCCTCTACTCACCCACACCCCCTGTTATTCTGTGGCGACGGTAGCCTCACCCTTGTACTCCTCTTCGCGTGGGCATCCACTGCTGCGTCTTCCCCGGCTCCATGTCGTCCCCTTCCTAGGCCTCGCTGTCGTCCACTGCCGTGGTGCTCTCGGCGTGGCGTGGTCAATGTGGTCAACGACCGACTTCCATCAGAAGAGTACTATGCGTGGAGAGGCTAACAGCTGGGTCCACGGCGGCCGCAAGGAAGTGCCTCCTTATTACGCGCAAAATAATTATTCCTCCACCTGATAGCAGGGACCCACCGGACGGGCCACCAGTATTTCGTGAAAAAAACGTTTCCCCCCTGACTGCTGGGACCCACCAGCTACATCTTCGCACGCAAGGAAGTGCGTCCGGGCAAAAAAAAACCCAAAACGATTCGCCCCCCTGACTGCTGGGACCTACTAGCTACATCTTCGCAGGCAAGGAAGTGCCTGACAGTCGGGACCCACCTGGTCGAAGCGTACGTAGCGTTGTCATTCTGGTCGCGAAAGTGTACGCACATACTAGTCGATGTAGAGGCATGCACGTGTCGTAGTAGAGGCGTGCACGTGTCGATGTAGAGGCGCGCACGTAGCATGTACACGTACGCACATCGGCGAGGGTGCAAGAAAGAAAATACGGCCACGTACGTACATATGGGCAGGGTCTCGAACGCCTACTCGCGCATACGTACATGGCTGGGTCGGAACGGAGAAACAACGTCATCGTCGTGTTCATGGGGAGCCAACTGGCTGGGTCGGAACGCAATGCGTGGTCGTGTTCATCGGGAGGGCTTGGAAGGAATAGGCGATGGAAACGAGGCCTAGCGTACCGCACAACGGAGGAAACAGACCTCCTACATTCGGAACGGGTCCTGTTGATCGGGAGGGGTGTGGCATACCGCAAAACTAAGGAAACAGACCTCCTACGGTCGAAACGGGGGTCCTGTTGATCGGGAGGGGTGTGGCGTACCGCAAGACAGATGAAACGGACTTGTGTTGGAGCGCTACGGTCGAAATGGGGGTCCTGTTGATCGGGAGGGGTGTGGCATAC
>NC_041385.1:541774079-541775761 GCF_002162155.2 Triticum dicoccoides | reverse complement strand
ATACCGCAAAATGGAGGAAACGGACCTCCTACGGTCGAATGGGGGTCCTGTTGATCGGGAGGGGTGTGGCGTACCACAAAACGGAGGAAACGGACCTCCTACGGTCGAAACGGGGGTCCTGTTGATCGGGAGGGGTGTGGTGTACCACAAAACGGGACTCCACGAGATATTGTTCATCTCCACCGTTGACCTCCTCCAGCCTCCACGGGCTACCGTCGACTTCCTCCAGCCTCCACGGGCTCCTGTTCATCCAGCCTCCACCGTGCGCTACTCCATCGGCTACTGTTCAACCACCCCTCCACCGTCTACTGTTCATCCAGCCCTCCACACCACGGGGTCTTGTTCAACCACCCCTCCACGGCCACCCCTCCACCGTCTACTGTTCATCCAGCCATCCACACCACGGGGTCCTGTTCATCCAGAGGCAACGCCACCGCTCACTGTTCATCCAACCCCCCCTCTCCCCCTGCAACACTCACTGTTCATCCAATCGATCGGCTTCAGTTAGCAGCAGTAGTGAAGGAATCGCTCCATCGGGTTCAGTTAACAGCCATCGATCGATCGCTCGGGTTCAGTAACGCGTAGCCTGCTGTGCAATCGCTCGGGTTCAGTTGGAGCCCAATGTCTCGCTCGCGTTCAATTAGAGCCAATGCCTCGCACACACGCGCGTACGTGTATGAGAGAAACACGCATCGCTCGGCCCCCGACCTCCCACCGTAACCGGCAACTCCCTGAATTTTTCCTTCCCCTCGCTTCTACCACGGTTTTTTCCGTCATGGACGGCCCAAAGAATGTCATGCAGCTGCGTCTCCGGCCCGCCCAGGACGAAAAGCCCATTTTCTGTCATGTTTTTTTGTCATAGAAATAGGAGACCACCACATCTATGATGATACCGGGTTTTGTCACAATTATCGTCATAGAAGTGTCATATGTATGACAGAAAAAAAATTCGTTTGGCCCAAAATATCATGGATGTGTCTTTTTTTTGTAGTGTCATCTGCATTTCATCTGCATGTTTTTCAAAACCTGCATCCGTCCGGATCCTCCCAGTTCTCTCCGCTGTCCGTTCTGAGCACAGACACACTCGCACGCGCAGGTCGCCCCTCTCAGACCTTGTTTTGTGAGCCACCGAAAAACTTTCTCGGAATGGGCCGAGATTTACCGAGTGGCCTTGGTATATCACCGGTAGACCGCCCATCAAATTTCGTTCCATTTGGAAGTCATTTGATGCCCCAACGGTTAACCCCTCTCTCTTTGCAGCCCAGCACCCTTTCACCACAGCCCACTAGCCCATCTAACTTCCCTCCATGCTCTCCGCCATTCGATTACGATAGTGTGGGTGAAAACCGCTCCCCATTTGGACTCTCCTAGCCCCCTCTACCTATAAATATGTGCTCTCCCCGGAAATCTCGCAGTCCAACCCTAGCCTTCTTCCACCCCGCGCCGCCGGACACGTCCACCGGCCACCTCACCCGAACCAATCCCCACGCAACACCTCAGCTCCGCTGATGCCTCGCCCAATCGCACGCCGCCGCCTCATCCACGCCGGCCCTCTCTCTCCTCCACCGCTGCCAGGGCCCGTGGGGCCCGAGCCGCCGCCCACCGCCGCCCGTGCGGACCCGTGCCGGATCTTGCGTCGCCGCTGTCATGCGCTTCGCCGCCGGTCGCCGGACCCCGCCGCC
>NC_041385.1:541768709-541773614 GCF_002162155.2 Triticum dicoccoides | reverse complement strand
CACTGCCCGTAGCTCCCGTCGCCGCCGGCATACGCCCTGGCCTCGCCGGCCCCGGATCCGCCCTGCCCCGGCCTCCCCCGTCTTCCCTGTCGACCCCGTGGCTTCCCCTGCTCGATGGAGCCGCGCCGCCGGCCACCTCATCTCCAGAGCTCTAGATCTGCATCCCTCCGTCCCTGGACGTCCCTATCCCCGCATCCCAACGCTCCCCTGAGCCATCCCGTACCCCTCCATCCGGTTTTCTGCGAGGTGAAATTTTCTGCCAAGTCCCGAAATTCTTGCATTCTGGTGACCACTTTGTCATGCCATAACTTGATGCGTGTTGCTCCGATTCATGCATATGATATACGAAAATGTTCATTGTGAGATGCTCTTCATTTCATTTAATTGTGCCATGCTTGTTTGAATCCATCGTGATGCCCTAATCATCATTGCAAGAGTGCTATATGATGTTAACCTGCTGAGACTGTTATAACTTGCTGTTGTCTTTTTCGTTGCATTTTGTGTGTGCAGCTTCTGTGCATCATGTCTAC
The DNA here is from genome assembly GCF_002162155.2 of Triticum dicoccoides. Classification (NCBI taxonomy): domain Eukaryota; kingdom Viridiplantae; phylum Streptophyta; class Magnoliopsida; order Poales; family Poaceae; genus Triticum; species Triticum dicoccoides. Next base: position 541,773,084 of record NC_041385.1, on the reverse strand, counting down.
ATGTTTTAGGAGCATATTCATGCCATATTTATAGTGGTGCAATCCATGTATTTTTTGTGCCTTGTGGTGAGTGCATCAAGCTTGTGAAGTGGGCTACTTGTTACTATTTCGCTAGGCTGAAACTCCTATATCAGGTTGCTATGTTTGATTGATGCTACCATCCATTACATGCTTAATATGGAGATCTTCACTAAGGATGTTTTGTTATACATGTTATGATGTATCCATAAATGCCCTTGTTTGCATTTATAACCTGCTGTAGCTTGTTGTAATCTTGCTCTAAAGTTGCTAACTAATGTTGCTGTCAGCCTGTTTACATTAAGTTCAGTGTTTCCATGAGCTTTGCTTGTGATCCATGCACCCTATGAACTTGCTCTTGGCATGTGTAGGTTAATAATTATGTCATCTTACTGTTGGCTGACTTCACATGCCATTAAATGCTATGTGGAGAGTGGTACAAGCTCACCAACATACCTACTCATCGTTGTTCCTGCCATGTACTGTTATTCTGAATCTGTCATATCATTTGCCATGTTTGCATGGATGCTACCATCTTTTCTGTTGATCTTTGGAATTCGTTCAGTAAGGGAGTTTTGTTCTTTATCTTTAGTATTAGCATGCCATGCTCTATTTTGCCATGATAGCTTGCTGTAACATGTTGTTTGATAGCTCATAACATTGCAACCTGATGTTATATTGTTTTCTAGAGATATCTCAGTGTTCATGTTTTGTTATGCTTCATCCGTACATCACGTCCATGCCATTTTTCTTCATGGTGAGGTGTTGTAGCATGTTGTTTTGATGCTTGTAAGATGCCTAGTTGCTGTTTTGGACAGATTGTTGTTATATCTTGTTTGGAGTGTATGTGTTGCACCGTTGCTCCGTTTTGAGCATGTTCTATATGAAACTTGTTTAGATTTTCATGTAGTTTCATCTTGTCATGTTGAATCCGTGTTTTGAAAGTGTTTGCTTGATGTTTGAGTGCATTTTGCATCAATGCCATGTTTAACTTGTTTTGCTCATATCTTCTAGGCCGTAGCTCCGAACTAAATGAAATTTATATGTAACTTGACTAGAATTTCATGTAGATCATCTTGGTGCATCTTAACTTGCTGTTTAACAACTTGAACATAAGGTTTATTAAGCTTTGGACCAATTTCAAAATTTGCTTATGAGGACTTACTGGATTAGTTATATGTTGTTTCTGGCCTCATTTAAACTTGCTTTGATATGTTGCTCTTGTATGCATCATCTCTTGCCATGAGTAGCTGCATGTAGCTTTGTCATGCATCCTACTTGGTTGAGCATCATGCCATGTTTATGTGCTGTGTGTTTACCGTGTGTTTGCTTCTTTCTGGTTGTGCTCCTTCTCGTTAGTTCCTGTTTCGTTGCGATCATGAGGATTCGTTCGTCTACGCTTGGTTCGTCTTTGTGGCTTCATCTTCTTCATGGACTCGTTCTTCTTCCTAGCGGGATTTCAGGCAAGATGACCGTCACCTTGGATCTCACTACTATGATTGCTATGCTAGTTGCTTCGTTCTATCGCTATGCTGCGCTACCTATCACTTGTTCATCAAGCCTCCCAAATTGCCATGTCAGCCTCTAACCTTTTACAACCTTCCTAGCAAACCGTTGCTTGGCTATGTTACCACTTTTGCTCAGCCCCTCTTATAGCGTTGTTAGTTGCAGGTGAAGTTGAAGATTGCTCCATGAGGGACATCATTATGTTGGGATATCACAATATCTCTTATTTAATTAATGCACCTATATACTTGGTAAAGGGTGGAAGGCTCGGCCTTATGCCTGGTGTTTTGTTCCACTCTTGCCGCCCTAGTTTCCGTCATACCGGTGTTATGTTCCTTGATTTTGCATTCCTTACGCGGTTGGGTGATTTATGGGACCCCCTTGACAGTTCGCTTTGAATAAAGCTCCTCCAGCAAGGCCCAACCTTGGTTTTACCATTTGCCTACCTAAGCCTTTTTCCCTTGGGTTTCCAGAGCCCGAGGGTCATCTTTATTTGAGCCCCCCGGGCCAGTGCTCCTTCGAGTGTTGGTCCGAACCGAGCAACCTGCGGGGCCACCTCTGGGAAACTTGAGGGCTGGTTTTAGTCGTAGCTTGACTTATTCGGTGTGCCCTGAGAACGAGATACGTGCGACTCCTATCGGGATTTGTCGGCACATCGGGCGGCTTTGCTGGTTTTGTTTTACCATTGTCGAAATGTCTTGTAACCGGGATTCCGAGACCGATCGGGTCTTCCTGGGAGAAGGAATATCCTTCGTTGAACGTGAGAGCTTGTGATGGGCTAAGTTGGGACACCCGTGCAGGGTATAAACTTTCGAGAGCCGTGCCCGCCGTTATGTGGCAGATGGGAATTTGTTAATGTCCGGTTGTAGAGAACTTGACACCAGATTCGAATTAAAATTCATCAACCGCGTGTGTAGCCGTGATGGTCTCTTTTCGGCGGAGTCCGGGAAGTGAACACGGTTTTGGGTTATGTATGAACGCAGGTAGTTTTAGGATCACTTCTTGATCACTTCTAGTTTCTCGACCGTTCCGTTTGTTTCTCTTCTCGGTCTTATATGCGTATGTTAGCCACCATATATGCTTAGACGCCACTGCAACCTCACCACTTATCCTTTCCATACCCATTAAGCTTTCTAGTCTTGATACCCATGGTAATGGGATTGCTGAGTCCTCGTGGCTCACAGATTACTACAACAATAGTTGCAGGTGTAGGTTATGCGATGGTCATGACGCGAGAGCGATGTTTACTTGTTTTTGAGTTCTTCTTCTGCTTCTTCTTCGATCTGGGGATTGGTTCCTGGTCGGCAACCTTGGCTAGCAGGGTGGATGTCATTTGAGTTTCTGTTTGTGTTTCATCCATAGTTGGATGATGCTCTTGTGTATGCTGTTGTTGTATTCGTGTGGCATTGTATGCCTCTTGTATGTATCCCCAACTATTATGTAATGGTACGATGTAATGGTATCCACCTTGCAAAAGCATTTCAATATGCGGGTCTATCCTTGGTGGGACCATCGAGTTCCTCTCGGATAGGGTCACATATTGGGCATGACAGGCAGCAATCCTTGGTGGGGAGAAGCAAGATGATCTCCCCAAGGACGACGTCCGGGAGATCACTGATGCGGTCCACCCGAGATTCTACGGGTTCCTGGGATCCAGTGGGGGCGGGGTCGCCGCTTCTCCCCGCGCTACCGGGTGCGGGATCTACAACAGGCATCGCCGCTGGCGGGAGCCTCATCTTCTTGACGTTGGGGTCAGCCAACTCCATTTTCCTCGAGGGCGTCGCGTCGCGCTCATGGATTTGAGCAGAGTAACGAATGACGAGCCTAGTTGTAGTGCGAGTGAGGAAGAAGGGGAGATGTGGGTTTTCTGTAGGAGTGAGGAAGAAGGGGAGCTGGGGTTTTCTGTAGGAGTGAGGTGAGGAATTTGGGGGTACGAGTGGAGCAAGCTGACATGAGGTGGGTGGGAGCGAGGAGGAAGAAGAGCACCCAGGTTTTTTGGGGGGCGGTATTCTGGGTGTGGGTAGCGCCTCTCATTCAGTAAATATATGGGCTTTTGAATTGATTTTACTATTTACTAGTGTGGATAGGCTGTTTTGTCCTGGGCCCAGAGAAACAATTACTACTAGTACAATGGAGACACTCTACAACTACCCAGAAAAACAATTACTACTAGTACAGTGGAGACACTCTACCGCTTCTGGCTGCTCCTAGGTCATTGAAACTTCTCCCTCTACTGAATGTCGTTATACTTTTGTTCACCGACATGCGGGCCATGCAGCGCGCGGGCCCAAATGCCATCCACCAAATTAGAAGGCAGTATGCAGGCGGAGAGTCACCCCGATCGTAGCGCGGCAGTAACAAGCCATCGTATCAGTAAACCCCAACCTCCCCGCAGTTTAAGTTTGACGGACAAAGAAACCATCGTTTCACTCTTCGCTAAATCCCCTTCTCCCTCACCGTCTTCAAGAAAGGCAACACTCGCATCTGCCACTGTTCTTCTCTCCCAACGAAGGGAAGGTAGGCGGATCCATGATGTTGGTATATTTTCGTTCAGAGAAAAATAAGAACTTTTGCAAAGCAGTAACCGATCCTCACTCTCTTTTTTGTTTCATTGTCATTGCGTTTGTGTTTTCCTTTCAGTGGTCTCCTAGTATTCGTCAGTTTCATGATGGACCAAGGAGAACCAGGCAAAGATCTGCCGATATTGGAGCAGACCCGGGAGGCTGATCCCCATGAGACAGAGAGCTCCAAGAAGATGGAGGCAGCCACCGACCCGACCCCAGATACGCTCACGGCCACTACTGAGATGGTCAACGCCCCGTTTGAGGTTACAACCCCCATGGCACTGCAG
>NC_041385.1:541714340-541768552 GCF_002162155.2 Triticum dicoccoides | reverse complement strand
AGCTGCTCAAGCTGATTTTCTTCTTTGCCTATCTCTGTCGGGGGTTGGGTGCGACATATGCCACAGGGTGGCTTTGTGTGAGGACAAGACTGCTGCTGATAGGCCCGGGAGCGGGTATGCGAGTAGAACGCGGTGGTTTACCCAGCTTCGGAGCTCTCCGGAGAGATAATACTCCTACTGCTGCATGTCTGAGTGTATCTGATATATGTAGTACAGAGTGCTCCTAGAGCTGTATTTGAGCTCAGTGCCATAAGCATCTGGCTTTGTATATGTTTCATATGTGTGTATGAGCTAGCTAGCTAGTGGGCATGAGAAAGCTCCACCGTGAGTGAGCATGGGGCATGCGTGTGTGTGGATGGATGGATGGCTAACTATATATAGTGGGAGCTAGCTTAGGATGTAAGCCATGTAGGCATGGTAGCTAGCTAGCTAGTGGCATGGTGGGGTGTCACACTTGTCCCCTGGGTCACTTCATAAATAGTGCCCAGGGGCAAGTGTCACTATACATGATGGCTGGGGTGACACGTGAACAGTTCTCGGGTACATCCGTCTTGTCGGTGTCTCGTCGATGTCGGGTCGGGCTGCAGTCGGCAGCCGGCTGGTTGGCGCAGTCGGCAGCCGGCTGGTTGGCGCAGTCGGCAGCCGGCTGGGCAGGGCAGTCGGACGGGGAGCCGGCAGGAGCGGCCGGGCAGTCGGACTGAGGGGCTTTTCTAGCCCCGATGTCTTGAATAATTGTCTTGCCGTCTTCGGGGTACCCGTTGCCAATTACTCCGACAGTAGCCTCCAAGCCTCCGGGCAACTTGGCAAAGTTGGGCGGAGGTTTTTTGGCGAGTATTCATGGAAATGATCATAAAAAGACAAAGTTAGTCCACACAGATATATCAAATGATTGCTTTTAGCATTGCAAGTTTTATGCGGAGGGTGTCGACTCGGTTTCGTCCGAGCCCCCTTAATCTTTTTCGTGTTCCCTCCGCTTTTTGGCTTGTGCTCTCGCTCGCCGGACAGCCGCTCTGCGGTCTGTGGCTGAGAGTGGGCCACGAAGTGGAGTGTACAGTACTCAGACTCTAAGGGCGGATTTAACCGAGCAGATGCTCATAAAGGAAACGGTCGGGTCACTCGGAGCGTTTTTCTTCCCGGACGTTTTTCGCGTGGGTGGCCTCCAGCGTTCACTCTTGCCAGTCGGACAGCCGCTCTGCGGTCTGTGACTGAGAGTGGGCCTTTGGTACGGCGCACGCTACTAAGCCGTCTGCGGGAACTAACGTCTCAGGCCAAGCGGCCAGCCCCCGGGCCAACTCTGGCTGGCGCCGGGGCGAACAGTGATGCAACTATAATAAAATGCGGAAATGGCCCCCCGAGCATCGCTCGAGGTTATCCGTGCTTGCGTGATGCAAAAAATATGCGGGTGAGGAGCTCACATTGATTTTCGTGTAGTCGCGATCGTCGAAGACAGCCGACACGACTCGGCGCTCACGCAGCGCGTCGGTGCACCCGCTGGGTGTAGCCCTTGAGCCTCCGGGTGCTCGAGGAGGGTCCAGCCGGTCGGGCTTGACCGGCCAGGCGACGAGCGGAACGCGGCCGAGCCGGCCTGGCGCAGCGGGCCAGGCGGCGAGGAGTCTGGCAGCGCCCTCCTCCTCTTTTTTCTCTTCTGCCGGCTGCTGGCAGCCGGACAAAACTCTTCTTGTTTTTGCTTCTTGCAATCTTTCGTGGGGCGCGCCAGCGCACCCATTGGGTGTAGCCCCCGAAATTCGAGCCGACTGCTGAGCAGTCGGGCCGGATCTCCCGGCAACTACTTTGTCTTCTTGCTCGCGGGGGCGCGTCAGCGCACCCGCTGGGTGTAGCCCCTGAGATTCGGGCCGACTGTTGAGCAGTCCGGCCAGATCTCCCAACAACTACTTGTCTTCTCTCTCGCGGGGGCGCGTCAGCACACCCGCTGGGTGTAGACCCCGAGATTCGGGCCGACTGCCGAGCAGTCGGGCCAGATCTCCCGGCAACTACTTTGTCTTCTTCTCTTTTTCTCGTCAGCCGGCTGTCGACAGTCGGACGCTTCTTGTGCACGAGCAGTCAGGTGGGCATCCGGTCTGACTTTTCTCCACCCGGCAATTTTTTTCTCTTTTCTCTTCGTCCGCCGGCTGCTGGTAGCCGGACGGGCACGTTTCATTTTTTCTCAGCACTCGGCCACTTTCTCAGCCGGAGGCGGTGCTCTCTCTCTCTCTCTTTTTTAAGCCGGCCCTTGACTTTTGTTTTCTTCCGGCCCCTTTTCTTTTGCAGGGGCAGCCAACCGCGCTAGCTGGGGAGCGGCAGCCGGCAGGGACGCGTCAGGCGCAGTCGGCACGGGGGAACGAGGAAGCCGCCCGGAGCCGGCGGGCGGGCGGCGGCGACCGGCACGCGTGGGGCTTGGGTGGAGCCGGCCAGGTCCGGCCGGGTGGTGGAGAAGCTGGCAGGCGGCCGTGGGAGGCGCCGCTGGGTGGCGGGGAAGCCGGCACGGTCGGCGTGGCGCAGTCGGCGAGCCGGCAGGCGGCGAGGCGGGTGAGAAGGCGGCCAGGCGTGGAAGGGCCGGCAGCCGGCCAGGCCGGCCGGGTGCGTGGAGGCGGTCGAGGCGCGGGAGGCGGAAGGGCCGGAAGCCGGCCAGGCCGGCCGGGGCGGGACGCGGAGCCGACCCGGCGAGCGGCCGGGTTGCGGGACTCCGGACCGGGCGGGTCGCGGGAGTCGGCGCGCAGGAGCCGGACGCGGCCAGGCCCGGGGGAGGCCGGGATGGTGATGGTGGTGGAGCAGGCGCAGCCGGAGCAGGCGCCGTGGCGGGGGAGCGAGGCGAGGCGGAGCCGCGGCGCGAAGGCACGCGACCGCTGGAGGGGAGACGGCGCTCCAGCACGGGATGGTGACGGGGGAGCGAGGCGCGGTTGATGGAGTGGCGACGGGCAGGGGCGCCCCCGGCAGAGCTGCGGTGGGCGACGGCCACGGCGCAGCCGGACGGCGAGTGGGCCGGGACGGCGCCAGGCGCGCAGCCAGCCCGGGCGGGAGGCGGCCAGCGCGGGAGGAGCTCGCTGCGGTGGAGGGCCGGGGCTGGCGATGCGGAGATGCGGCGGGGAGCCGCGCAGCCGGCCGCGAAGGCGCGCGAGGGGCGGCGCGGCGCTGTGTTGCCCACTGCACGAGTGGAGACGAGCTTGAACTCCTGCAGTGAGCGTAGCAGCAGTCTGTAGAAGAAGTAGGCGGTGGCACAGTTGCAGGAAGGTGGAGCGATGCAGGGCCGGAGTTGGACACGGCTGCGGGCGCGAGGAGAGGCTCGAGCGGTCATTGGCGGAGGCCCGCGGGCATGGTGACGTGCCCAGCTGAGCCGTAGAGGCACGACGGCCGCAGTACGATGAGCTCGTATAGTCTGGCTACTAGCCATTATCCGACCAATGTATGTGTAGTATCTGACCATGATTTTGCTAGTGTACCGAAAGTGTTTGACTATTTTCTGGGATGTGTATGGCTATGCATTGACCATTGTTGACTAGCATCTAGCTAGCTTGCAAAGATGGAGTATGGAGGAGCGAGCGCTCGTGTGTCGGCCAGAGCAAGGCGCGACGCGGGGGAAGCAAATGCAAGCGGCGCGTGGATGGCCACGGTCGACCGAAACGAGGCCCCGTGCGCGGCGCGCGCGCGGACGGATAGCTGGCATCGCAATGGTGGTGATGAAGAGGCCGACGGCGAGGACGCGCCACCCCTCCCGGCCGCTCCGGGGGCGGGTCGATGTCGAGCCCCCGAGCGCTACCGGAGAGACGGCGCGACGCCGCGGCGGAGGCGATGAAGAAAAAAGGGTCCCGCCCGGACAGCGAAACCAGCAGCAGCGTGGTAGCATAGTAGTAGTACCACACCATGGTGGGCGCCAAATGTCGGGGGTTGGGTGCGACATATGCCACAGGGTGGCTTCATGTGAGGGCAAGACTGCTGCTGATAGGCCCGGGAGCGGGTATGCGAGTAGCACGCGGTGGTTTACCTAGCTTCGGAGCTCTCCGGAGAGATAATACTCCTACTGCTGCATGTCTGAGTGTATCTGATATATCTAGTACAGAGTGCTCCTAGAGTTGTATCTGAGCTCAGTGCCATAAGCATCTGGCTTTGTATATGTTTCATATGTGTGTATGAGCTAGCTAGCTAGTGGGCATGAGAAAGCTCCACCGTGAGTGAGCATGGGGCATGCGTGTGTGTGGATGGATGGATGGCTAACTATATATAGTGGGAGCTAGCTTAGGATGTAAGCCATGTAGGCATGGTAGCTAGCTAGCTAGTGGCATGGTGGGGTGTCACACTTGTCCCCTGGGTCACTTCATAAATAGTGCACAGGGACAAGTGCCACTGTACATGATGGCTGGGGTGACACGTGAACAGTGCTCGGGTACATCCATCTCATCGGTGTCTCGTCGATGTCGGGTCGGGCTGCAGCAGGCAGCCGGCTGGTTGGCGCAGTCGGCAGCCGGCAGCCGGCCGGGCAGGGCAGTCGGACGCGGAGCCGGCAAGAGCGGCCGGGCAGTCGGACTGAGGGGCTTTTCTAGCCCCGGTGTCTTGAATAATTGTCTTGCCGTCTTCAGGGTAACCGTCGCCAATAACTCCGACAATCTCGATTGTGGTTTTTCATCTAAGTATGTGGTGATTAATAATGCAAAATTTTATTAGCTTCGATGCCATGTTATACATAGTGGTTTAAATAACTTGTGTTTCTTATACTGAAAAGTAATTCAGAATTTGTTTCTGTTTCAATTAGAGCCCTGATGCAGACAAGGATTGTGTGGTTGTACATGTCACTCGCTATGAGGCGGATGACCTGAATATACGCACTGGGAAAACAGAGTTCTTAGGCTGTTGGATCCTGGAAGCCATTTGCGGTTATACCAATGAAGAGTTGTATTCCAGTCTCATTGTTGTCAGGATTGTTTTCCAGGGTGTACTGAAGCACAAGAAGTTCAAAGCTACTCCTTCGTTTGTGAGGCATACTGTTCTTGTCAAGCTTACGTAGGAAGATGACGTGGCATGCCTCCACAAACAAGTTTATCAGTGGCAAGGCCACAAGGTTGTCTTCATGAAGGTTCACAGGATTGAGCTGTTGTGGGACGTCCTCGATGATGTTCATGGCAAGGTCCATCTTGTGTCCAACGCAAATTAGTTCAAGGCATGAAATAATTGCCCCAGCTAGTGTTTAATAGTAGTTAGGATTTTGTCTAATTATCCGAACCTTGCTTGTTATCGACCCCTCTGGGGCTAGTACTCTGTTTGAATCCGTCTATGGGAACTACTGCTACTTTTGTGTGCCCGTGAATCATGTGCGAACCATCGTAATTGTTGCGGAAACAGATGCATCCTCGCTAGTTTTTTCATGAATATGGCATGGTAAGACATAAGTTCTCACGGTTTATCATACGAGTAGTGTGTGTTCTGATGAAATAGAGCACTCGTTCAAGAACTGTGCGCCGGCGTATACATAAGTACTTGTAAAACACTGTTGGTGCTACCCCATTTGTAAGCAGTTCTGCAAAACACAGCACATTGGCTCGGCTCGCTTCAACACTAGGCTATCGACCAGCTAACAATCAACAATCTGTTGTCTGACATATAAGCAACTATGTATCTTGTTATAGTGGTTCATGCAGTTAACTGAGGCCACAATGTAAATTCCAAACGTTCACACGCTAGTCCAGCGCTCATGTGGAACACTCGCATTAAACTCGTCTTCATAAAAAACTTGAAAAGCATAAGTTAAGCAAATTTATACATCTCAATGATTCATAGAACATAACAAACATATACTAGTTCACAGCAAAAGACAAAGTTGTGAGAAGGTTTACAAATCAGGAAAAAACAAGCAAGGCTTCTCTGAGCAAAGGGCCTCCCGGCAGGCTTAAGTTTCCTGGAGTTCACTCTGGTTTTTTTCTTGTTGCCACCATCCAGGGTTAGGTTCTCTCACTACAGAATAACCAATTATAATTGTGGTCTCAGCTGGAATGCTGAACTGAACCATGCAGTGTACTGACCAGGTGAAATTCTTGTGCATTCCACTAAATTTAAGCACCGCTATTTGCAGAAATAAGCAGACCACAATGCCTCTTGTCCAAGCACCTGTCCAAAACACCACCGTGCAGCCATGCCAGCTAGTCCTTGGTCCATGGATGAACTGGTAGAAAGTGCATTCCTCACTAGGATGCAGTTGTTTTCGCTCGTCCCTGCACTGCAATCAGGAAATAAAATGTATGAATCATCTTCTTTTAGATTGCGTTGGTCATTCTACCTTAGTTACTACCAATGTAGGAATACCTTGAAGACTGGAGGTTAGACGACGGCAATGAGGGATAGCCATATCATTTTGCGTAGTTGTACTAAAACTAAGGTGTGTGCTTTTGATTGCGCGGATAGAAACGATACGGAGACAGACATCCCGAAACAATATGGAGACAGACATCCCTATTTGCGCAAATACGAAATACGGTTATTTAAACAGTAGCAGATATTTGCAGTGGCGTATTATTAACAACAGCATCTATTGTGTTAAAATTGGCACTAGATTGACAGTATGAAGAGTCCTTAAGTAAGTAGCATCACATCACATCAACAACGCCACTAGATTAACATGCAGAACAATAGCATTAGTATTACTGTCATGAGAGTAGCACATGGTCAGTAAATGTGCAATCAAATTTGTGCAGTTCCACTGGGATGAAGCAATTTTAGCGGTGTGAGATTTAAGTGTAACTACAAAAACACAATTCATGGGAAATAAAGCAAGACGGAAGCACTTCATAAAATGGTGGTGGCATTGCTTCAGTTTATCGACGGCACTAGACCATTACTTATAGTGACATTAGGTGGCATTGCTTAATGCTTCATGTGATTTTACATTAACGGTAGCGATATGGGCGTAGGGACAGCAGGGGCATAAAGTGGTGAGGCATATGTGGCTGCCGAGAGCGGCAAACACTTAGGCAGCATGTCTGCATTTGTCCCATTTTTTACCTCCTCGGCGACATTTTCCTATGTGTGCACAGGAAATCTAGACCTGCTCATTCTCATTTGCGTTGTCCCCAACACCCGTCACTTTCTTTCGTTTCTCAACCAAGAGATAGGTCCACTTCCCCTACCCTTCGCCATCCACCATGCTTTCTTTGTCTTTTCAACCAAGAGACCGGTTGGGTAGCCAGTATCTACTACTTTCCCCCGTTTCCTCTTAGAACCAAGTCCTAGATTCATGCTACAGCTTTCCCACTTTCTTCCCTGCTTGAACCAACTCTTAGAGTCGACTGTATGAACTAGCTTTACCTCTAATAATAGTAAAAGTCTAGGTGGGTTTGGAACAGCGGACGGAAGTAGAAAAAGATCCACACGAAGGGAGCTGGGGTAGTAGAGCAAGGCAGGTGTTCCATTTTGAAGGAATATATACCTGAGGGTCATCGGCATGTGGCAAACACGGCGTCGGGAGGTCGCATCTTGGCCACAATACCGTAGGGAGGAAGAAGGGGTCGGAGGCCCTCCCGAGCCGGTGCTCTCTCGGAGAGAATGGCACGGCCGCCGATCGGGACGCACGGGCAGCCGTTGGTCTCCTTCCTCGCCGCCGCCGACAGCGTGAACGATGCACCTACACCCATGCCCCGGTCGAGGTTGTCCAGCCGGATTTGTGACTAGCCGTGAGCACAGAGAGAGTGCGGCCACCTATGTCTTGCTTAGATCTGGAGAGCATGAGAGAGTGAACGAGAGGAACCCTAGTAAAGCAAGCGCTAAGGCTCGTGCTTATATATATAGTGGAGTGATTTTGTTGTACCAGCTTCAAAAAAATGTGCTCCTACGTGTACCCGCGAGTGGGTGTGAGAGAACTAGTGCGTGTGTGCACCGCTTCTCTTCGTGAGAGTACAATATACTATGCCCGAAGAACATTCGCCGCAAGAGTAATAGTATAAGTGCATGACGTGTGAGCTAAAATAAAATGTGCGCGACGTCTTTTGTTTTTTAGTAGTTCTGAGGGTAGGGTGTGAAGAGCACATATGTGCGTGACGTCTACCTGCAGATAGACGGTGGGTGCGATGTGCGAGTCTGCGAGAGGACTCGGGAGACTCGTGACTCGTGAGGGTGCATGTGCGTGAGAGAGGGGGGGGTGAGGGAGTCCTGGATTAGGGGGTATCCGGACAGCCGGACTATATGCATCGTCCGAACTATTGAAGCGTGAAGATACAAGACACAAGACTCCGGCCCGTGTCCCGATGGGACTCTCCTTTGCGTGGAAGACAAGCTTGGCGATCTGGATATTATATTTCCTTCCTTGTAACCGACTCCATTAAACCCTAGCCCTCTCTGGTGTCTATATAAACCGGAGAGGATGGTCCTTAGAAGGCCGATCACAATTACAATCATACCATCATAGGCTAGCTCTTAGGGTTTAGCCTCTACTATCTCGTGGTAGATCTACTCGTGTACTACTCATATCTTCAATACTAATCAAGCAGGAAGTAGGGTTTTACCTCCATCGAGAGGGCCCGAACCTGGGTAAACATTGTGTGTTGGAGAACGTTGCAGAAAATAAAAAGTTTCTATGCTTTACCAAGATCAATCTATGGAGTCATCTAGCAACGAGAGAGAGGAGTGCATCTACATACCCTTGTAGATCGCGAGCGGAAGCGTTCAAGAGAACGGGGTTGATGGAGTCGTACTCGTCGTGATCCAAATCACCGAAGATCCTAGTGCCCAACGGACGGCACCTCCGCGTACAACACACGCATGGTTGGGAGAGACGTCTCCTCCTTCTTGATCCAGCAAGGGGGAAGGAGAGGTTGAAGGAGATCCAGCAGCACGACGACATGGTGGTGGAAGTAGCGGGGATCTCGGCAGGGCTTCACCAAGCTCAGTGAGAGGGAGAGGTGTTACGAGGAAGAGGGAGGCGCCAGGGGCTAGGGTGCGCATCCCTCCTTGCCCCCTTTTTATATAGGGGCCCTGGGGGGGGGGGTGCCGGCCCCCTAGAGATCCAATCTCAAGGGGGGCAGCGGCCAAAGGGGGGGACTTGCCCCCCAAGTCAGGTGGGGCGCCCCCCACCCCCAGGGTTTCCAACCCTAGGCGCAGGGGGAGGCCCAAGGGGAGCGCACCAGCCCACCAGGGGCTGGTTCCCTTCCCACTTCAACCCATGGAGCCCTCCGGGATAGGTGGCCCCACCCGGTGGACCCCCGGGACCCTTCCGGTGGTCCCGGTACAATACCGGTGACACCCAAAACTTTCCCGGTGGCCGAAACTGGACATCCCATATACAAATCTTTACCTCCGGACCATTCTGGAACTCCTCGTGACATCCGGGATCTCATCCGGGACTCCTAACAACTTTCGGATTACCGCATACTAATATCTCTACAACCCTAGCATCACCGAACCTTAAGTGTTCAGACCCTACGGGTTCGGGAATCACGCAGACATGACCGAGACAGCTCTCCGGCCAATAACCAACAGCAGGATCTGGATACCCATGTTGGCTCCCACATGTTCCACGATGATCTCATCAAATGAACCACGATGTTGAGGATTCAAGTAATCCCATATACAATTCCCTTTGTCAACCGGTACGTTACTTGCCTGAGATTCGATCGTCGGTATCCCAATACCTCGTTCAATCTCGTTACCGGCAAGTGACTTTACTCGTACCGTAATGCATGATCCCGTGACCAACCACTTGGTCACATTGAGCTCATTATGATGATGCATTACTGAGTGGGACCAGAGATACCTCTCCGTCATACAGAGTGACAAATCCCAGTCTCGATCCGTGTCAACCCAACAGACACTTTCGGGGATACCTGTAGTATACCTTTATAGTCACCCAGTTACATTGTGACGTTTGGTACACCCAAAGCACTCCTATGGTATCCGGGAGTTACACGATCTCATGGTCTAAGGAAATGATACTTGACATTAGAAAAGCTCTAGCAAACGAACTACACGATCTTGTGCTATGCTTAGGATTGGGTCTTGTCCATCACATCATTCTCCCAATGATGTGATCCCGTTATCAATGACATCCAATGTCCATAGACAGGAAACCATGACTATCTGTTGATCAACGAGCTAGTCAACTAGAGGCTCACTAGGGACATGTTGTGGTCTATGTATTCACACATGTATTATGATTTCCGGATAACACACTTATAGCATGAATAATAGATAATTATCATGAACAAGGAAATATAATGATAAACATTTTATTATTGCCTCTAGGGCATATTTCCAACAGTCTCCCACTTGCACTAGAGTTGTGGTGTTGATCATGTTTTGCGTGCGGAAGAGGTTTGGTCAACGGATCTGCGACATTGAGATCCGTATGCACTTTGCAAATATCTATGTCTCCATGTTGAACATTTTCACGAATGAAGTTGAAGCGACGCTTGATGTGCATGGTCTTCTTGTGAAACCTGGGCTCCTTGGCAAGGGCAATAGCTCCAGTGTTGTCACAGAAGAGAGTGATCGGCCCCAACGCATTGGGTATGACTCCTAGGTCGGTGATGAACTCCTTCATCCAGATTGCTTCATGCGCTGCCTCCGAGGCTTCCATGTACTCCGCTTCACATGTAGATCCCGCCATGACGCTTTGCTTGCAACTGCACCAGCTTACTGCCCAACAACAACAACAACAACAACAACAAAGCCTTTAGTCCCAAGCAAGTTGGGGTAGGCTAGAGGTGAAACCCATAAGATCTCGCAACCAACTCATGGCTCTGGCACATGGATAGCAAGCTTCCACGCACCCCTGTCCATAGCTAGCTCTTTGTCGATACTCCAATCCTTCAGGTCTCTCTTAACGGACTCCTCCCATGTCAAAATCGGTCGACCCCGCCCTCTCTTGACATTCTCCGCACGCTTTAGCCGTCCGCTATGCACTGGAGCTTCTGGAGGCCTGCGCTGAATATGCCCAAACCATCTCGAACGATGTTGGACAAGCTTCTCCTCAATTGGTGCTACCCGAACTCTATCTCGTATATCATCATTCCGGACTCGATCCTTCCTCGTGTGGCCACACATCCATCTCAACATACGCATCTCTGCCACACCTAACTGTTGAACATGTCGCCTTTTAGTCGGCCAACACTCCGCGCCATACAACATTGCGGGTCGAACCGCCGTCCTGTAGAACTTGCCTTTTAGCTTTTGTGGCACTCTCTTGTCACAAAGAATGCCAGAAGCTTGGCGCCACTTCATCCATCCGGCTTTGATTCGATGGTTCACATCTTCATCAATACCCCCATCCTCCTGCAACATTGACCCCAAATACCGAAAGGTGTCCTTCCGAGGTACCACCTGGCCATCAAGGCTAACCTCCTCCTCCTCACAGCTAGTAGTACTGAAACCGCACATCATGTACTCGGTTTTAGTTCTACTAAGCCTAAACCCTTTCGATTCCAAGGTTTGTCTCCATAACTCTAACTTCCTATCTACCAGCTTACTGCCCCACCATTCAAAATATACACATATCCGTTGAGACTTAGAGTCATCCAGATCTGTGTCGAATCTAGCGTTGACGTAACCCTTTACGACGAGCTCTTCATCACCTCCATAAACGAGAAACATATCCTTAGTCCTTTTTAGGTACTTCAGGATATTCTTGACCGCTGTCCAGTGTTCCATGCCGGGATTACTTTGGTACCTTCCTACCAAACTTACGGCAAGGTTTACATCAGGTCTGGTACACAGCATGGCATACATAATAGACCCTATAGCCGAGGCATAGGGGATGACACTCATCTTTTCTCTATCTTCTTCCGTGGTCGGGCATTGAGCCGAGCTCAATTTCACACCTTGCAACACACGCAAGAACCCCTTCTTGGACTGATCCATATTGAACTTCTTCAATATTTTATCAAGGTATGTGCTTTGTGAAAGACCTATGAGGCGTCTCGTTCTATCTCTATAGATCTTGATGTCTAATATGTAAGCAGCTTCTCCAAGGTCCTTCATTGAAAAACACGTATTCAAGTAGGCCTTAATGTTGTTCAAAAGTTCTATATCATTTCCCATCAAAAGTATGTCATCTACATATAATATGAGAAATGCTACAGAGCTCCCACTCACTTTCTTGTAAACGCAGGCTTCTCCATAAGTCTGCATAAACCCAAACGCGTTGATCATCTCATCAAAGCGAATGTTCCAACTCCGAGATGCTTGCACCAGTCCATAAATGGATCGTTGGAGCTTGCATACCTTGTTAGCATTCTTAGGATCGACAAAACCTTCCGGCTGCATCATATACAATTCTTCCTTAAGATAGCCGTTAAGGAATGCCGTTTTGACGTCCATTTGCCATATCTCATAATCATAGTATGCGACAATTGCTAACATAATTCGGACGGACTTCAGCTTCACTACGGGAGAGAAATTCTCATCGTAGTCAACTCCTTGAACTTGCCGATAACCCCTAGCGACAAGTCGAGCTTTATAGATGGTAACATTGCCATCCGCGTCTGTCTTCTTCTTAAAGACCCATTTATTTTCTATCGCTCGCCGATCATCGGACAAGTCTGTCAAAGTCCATATTTGTTTTCATACATGGATCCTATCTCGGATTGCATGGCTTCAAGCCATTTGTTGGAATCTGGGCCCGCCATCGCTTCTTCATAGTTCGAAGGTTCATTGTTGTCTAACAACATGATTTCCAGGACAGGGTTGCCATACCATTCTGGTGTGGAACGTGTCCTTGTGGACCTACGAAGTTCAGTAGCAACTCGATCCGAAGTACCTTGATCATCATCATTAACTTCCTCTCTAGTCGGTGCAGGCACCACAGGAACATCTTCCTGAGCTGTGCTACTTTCCGGTTCAAGAGGCAGTACTTCATCGAGTTCTACTTTCCTCCCACTTATTTCTTTCGAGAGAAACTCTTTCTTCAGAAAGGACCCATTCTTGGCAACAAAAATCTTGCCTTCAGATCTTAGGTAGAAGGTATACCAAATGGTTTCCTTAGGGTATCCTATGAAGACGCATTTTTCTGACTTGGGTTCGAGCTTTCAGGTTGAAGTTTCTTGACATAAGCATCGCATCCCCAAACTTTTAGAAACGACAGCTTAGGTTTCTTCCCAAACCATAATTCATACGGTGTCGTCTCAACGGATTTAGACGGTGCCCTATTAAAAGTGAATGTAGCTGTCTCTAGAGCGTATCCCCAAAATGATAGCAGTAAATCGGTGAGTGACATCCTAGACTGCACCATATCCAATAGAGTGCGATTACGACGTTCGGACACACTGTTACGCTGAGGTGTTCCAGGCGGCATGAGTTGTGAAATGATTACACATTTCCTTAAGTGCGTACCAAATTCGTGACATAAATATTCTCCTCCACGATCTGATCGTAAGAACTTTATTTTTCGGTCATGTTGATTCTCTACCTCATTCTGAAATTCCTTGAAATTTTCAAAGGTCTCAGACTTGTGTTTCATCAAGTAAACATACCCATATCTACTCAAGTCATCAGTGAGGGTGAGAACATAACGATAGTGACCGCGAGCCTCAACGCTCATTGGACCGCACACATTAGTATGTATAATTTCCAATAAGTTGGTTGCTTGCTCCATTGTTCCGGAGAATGGAGTCTTGGTCATTTTACCCATGAGGCATGGTTCGCACGTGTCAAATGATTCGAAATCAAGAGACTCCAAAAGTCCATCTGTATGGAGCTTCTTCATGCGTTTGACACCAATGTGACCAAGGAGGCAATGCCACAGATATGTGGGACTATCATTATCAATCTTACATCTTTTGGTATTCACACTATGAATATGTGAAACATCACATTCGAGATTCATTAAGAATAAAACATTGACCAGCGGGGCATGACCATAAAACATATCTCTCATATAAATAGAACAACCATTATTCTCGGATTTAAATGAGTAGCCATCTTGTATTAAACGAGATCCAGATACAATGTTCATGCTCAAAGCTGGCACTAAATAACAATTATTGAGGTTTAAAACTAATCTCGTAGGTAAATGTAGAGGTAGCATGCCGACGGCGATCACATTAACCTTGGAACCATTCCCGATGCGCATTGTCTCGTCCTTCACCGGTCTCCATTTATTCCGCAGCTCCTATTTTGTGTTACAAATATGAGCAACCACACCGGTATCAAATACCCAGGAGCTACTACGAGTACTGGTAAGGTACACATCAATTACATGTATATCACATATACCTTTAGTGTTGCCGACCTTCTTGTCCGCTAAGTACTTGGGGCAGTTCCGCTTCCAGTGTCCGCTTCCCTTGCAATAAAAGCACTCAGTCTCGGGTTTGGGTCCATGCTTTGGCTTCTTCCCGGCAACAGGCTTACCGGGTGCGGCAACTCCCTTGCCATCCTTCTTGAAGTTCTTCTTACCCTTGCCTTTCTTGAAACTAGTGGTTTTATTGATCATCAACACTTGATGTTCCTTTTTGATTTCTACTTCCGCTGATTTCAGCATTGAAAATACCTCAGGAATAGTTTTCACCATCCCCTGCATATTGTAGTTCATCACAAAGCTCTTGTAGCTAGGTGGGAGCGACTGAAGGATTCTGTCAATGACCGCCTTGTCCGGGAGGTTAATGTCCAGCTGGGACAAGCGGTTGTGCAACCCAGACATTTTGAGCATGTGCTCACTGACAGAACTATTTTCCTCCATTTTACAACTGTATAACTTGTCGGAGACTTCATATCTCTCGACCCGGGCATGAGCTTGGAAAACCATTTTCAGCTCTTCAAACATCTCATATGCTCCGTGTTGCTCAAAACGCTTTTGGAGCCTCGGTTCTAAGCTGTAAAGCATGCCGCACTAAACGAGGGAGTAGTCATCAACACGCGACTGCCAGGCGTTCATAACATCTTGAGTTGCGGGGAAAACGGGTGCTTCACCTAGCGGTGCATCTAGGACATATGCTCTTTTGGCAGCTATGAGTATGATCCTCAAGTTCCGGACCCAGTCCGTATAGTTGCTGCCATTGTCTTTCAGCTTGGTTTTCTCTAGGAACGCATTGAAGTTGAGGGCAACATTAGCGTGGGCCATTTGATCTACAAGACATATTGCAAAAGTTTTAGACTAAGCTCATGATAATTAAGTTCATGTAGTCAAATTAATAATGAACTCCCACTCAGATAGACATCCATCTAGTCATCTAAGTGATCCATGATCCGAGTCAACTAGGCCGTGTCCGATCATTAGTGAGATGGACTAGTCATCATCGGTGAACATCTTCATGTTGATCGTATCTTCTATACGACTCATGTTCGACCTTTCGGTCTCTTGTGTTCCGAGGCCATTTCTGTACATGCTAGGCTCGTCAAGTCGACCTAAGTGTTTTGCATGTGTAAATCTGTCTTACACCCATTGTATGTGGATGTTAGTATCTATCACACCCGATCATCACGTGGTGCTTCGAAACAACGAACTTTCGCAACGGCGCACAGTTAGGGGGAACACTTTCTTGAAATTATTATGAGGGATCATCTTATTTACTACCGTTGTTCTAAGCAAATAAGATGCAAAAACATGATAAACATCACATGCAATCAAATAGTGACATGATGTGGCCAATATCATTTTGCTCCTTTTGATCTCCATCTTCGGGGCGCCATGATCATCATCGTCACCGGCATGACACCATGATCTCCATCATCGTGTCTTCATGAAGTTGTCACGCCAACGATTACTTCGACTGCTATGGCTAACGATTTAGCAATAAAGTAAAGTAATTACATGGCGTTTATTCAATGACACGCAGGTCATGCAATAATTAAGACAACTCCTATGGCTCCTACCGGTTGTCATACTCATCGACATCCAAGTCGTGATTCCTATTACAAGAACATGATCAATCTCATACATCACATATTTTTGGCCATATCACATCACAAGGCATATGCTGCAAAAACAAGTTAGACGTCATCTAATTGTTGTTGCATGTTTTTTACGTGTCTACAATAGGGTTCTAGCAAGAACGTTTCTTACCTACGTCAAAACCATAACGTGATATGCCAATTTCTATTTACCCTTCATAAGGACCATTCTCATCAAATCCGATCCAACTAAAGTGGGAGAGACAGACACCCGCTAGCCACCTTATGCAACTAGTGCATGTCAGTCGGTGGAACCTGTCTCACGTAAATATACGTGTAAGGTCGGTCCGGTCCGCTTCATCCCGCGATGCCGCCGAAACAAGATAAGACTAGTAGTGGCAAGTAAATTGACAACATCTACGCCCACCACAAAATTGTTTTCTACTCGTGCATAGAAACTACGCATAGACCTAGCTCATGATGCCACTGTTGGAGAACGTTGCAGAAAATAAAAAAATTCTATGCTTCACCAAGATCAAACTATGGAGTCATCTAGCAACAAGAGAGAGGAGTGCATCTACATACCCTTGTAGATCGTGAGCGGAAGCGTTCAAGAGAACGGGGTTGATGGAGTCGTACTCGTCATGATCCAAATCACCGAAGATCCTAGTGCCCAACGGATGGCACCTCCGCGTACAACACATGTACGGTTGGGAGAGACATCTCCTCCTTCTTGATCCAGCAAGGGGGAAGGAGAGGTTGATGGAGATCCAGCAGCACGACGGCGTGGTGGTGGAAGTAGCGGGGATCTCGACAGGGCTTCGCCAAGCTCAGCGAGAGGGAAAGGTGTTACGGGGAAGAGGGAGGTGCCAGGGGCTAGGGTGCGCAGCCCTCCCTCCCCCCTCTTTATATAGGGGCCCTAGGGGGGAGGCCCCCTAGAGATCCAATCTCAAGGGGGGCGGCGGCCAAAGGGCGGGGACTTGCGCCCCAAGTCAGGTGGAGCGCCCCCACCCCCAGTGTTTCCAACCCTAGGCGCAGGGGGAGGTCCAAGGGGGGCGCACCAGCCCACCAGGGGCTGGTTCCCTTCCCACTTCAGCCCATGGGGACCTCCGGGATAGGTGGCCCCACCCGGTGGACCCCCGGGACCCTTTCAATAGTCCCGGTCCATACCAGTGACACCCGAAACTTTCCCGGTGGCCGAAACTGGACTTCCCATATACAAATCTTTACCTCCGGACCATTCCGGAACTCCTCGTGATGTTCGGGATCTCATCTAGGACTCCGAACAACTTTCGGATTACCGCATACTAATATCTCTACAACCCTAGCGTCACCGAACCTTAAGTGTGTAGACCCTACGGGTTCGGGGATCATGCAGACATGACCGAGACAGCTCTCCGGCCAATAACCAACATCGGGATCTAGATACCCATGTTGGCTCCCACATGTTCCACGATGATCTCATCGAATGAACCATGATGTCGAGGATTCAAGTAATCCCGTATACAATTCCCTTTGTCAATCGGTACGTTACTTGCCCGAGATTCCATCATCGGTATCCCAATACCTCGTTCAATCTTGTTACTGGCAAGTGACTTTACTCGTATCGTAATGCATGATCCCATGACCAACCACTTTGTCACATTGAGCTCATTATGATGATGCATTATCGAGTGGGCCCAGAGATACCTCTCCGTCATACGGAGTGACAAATCCCAGTCTCGATCTATGTCAACCCAACAGACACTTTCGGGGATACCTGTAGTATACCTTTATAGTCACCCACATACGTTGTGACGTTTGGTAGACCCAAAGCACTCCTACGGTATCCGGGACTTACACGATCTCATGGTCTAAGGACATGATACTTGACATTGGAAAAGCTCTAGCAAACGAACTACACGATCTTGTGCTATGCTTAGGATTGGGTCCTGTCCATCACATCATTCTCCCAATGATGTGATCCCATTATCAATGACATCCAATGTCCATAGTCAGGAAACAATGACTATCTGTTGATCAACGAGCTAGTCAACTAGAGGCTCACTAGGGACATGTTGTGGTCTATGTATTCACACATGTATTACGATTTACGGATAACACACTTATAGCATGAATAATAGACAATTATCATGAACAAGGAAATATAATAATAATCATTTTATTATTGCCTCTAGGGCATATTTCCAACATTGTGTCCCTTGCTTCCTGTTACCATCAGCCTAAGACGCACAGATCGGGACCCCCTACCCAAGATCCGCCGGTTTTGACACCGACATTGGTGCTTTCATTGAGAGTTCCTATGTGTCATCGCTTCGAGGCTTGATGGTGTCTTCAATCGCCAACAACACAGTCCAGGGCGAGACTTTTCTCCCCGGACAGATCTTTGTGTTCGGCGGCTTCGCACTGCGGGCTAATTCGCTTGGTCAGCTGGAGCAGATCGACAACTACGCCCCTGGCCACCAGATTAGGTTTGGAAACTTGAACTACATGGCAGACATTCGCGGAGACTTGATCTTCGACGGATTCGGGCCTGTGCCAGGAGCGCTGGACAGTCACGATGAGCACAGCCTAGACCTGCTGTCGGACAATGCTCGGGACATCATCCCTGCAGTAGCCCTAGATCTAAATCCGGAATAGGTGCGTTGCCCAAGGACGGAGGGGTGGACCCCGCCCCGCAAGCCGCATACTCATCGGCGGTGGAGCCGAACACAGGTCTCACCTCTGTGGAGGCCTGTAACCCCGGGCCCCCGGACTCGTATCCGGTTGTTGGTTCCGGTCCACATACCCTCGAGCCAGCCAAGCCAGGTTGGGCTCCGGTAATGGAGTTTACCGCTGCGGACATCTTTTAGCACTCGCCCTTTGGCGACTTGCTGAACTCATTAAAGTCTCTCTCTTTGTCAGGAGGCTCCGGGCCGAACTATGTCCGGCTTGAGTGGGAAGCAGGCGACGAAGGAATTCGCTGCCCACCCACCACCCACTTCATTGCCACGGTCGATGATTTAACCGACGTGCTTGACTTCGACTCCGAAGACATCGACGGTATGGAGGACGATGCAGGAGACACACAGGAGCCACCGCCCACAGGGTGGTGGACAGCCACCTCTTCATACGATATATATATGATGGACACTCTGAAAGAAACAAATGGTGATGAGGCAATGGAGGATAACACCTCCAAGAAGAAAGCAAAACATGGGCGTCGCCAGTGCTGCTCCAAGCCCCGCCAAGGCAATACCGGCACCGGAGATGAAAACAATCCGGACGGTGCCGAAGATGAATACAACCCCGATCAGCCCGCCTTCGAGCAGGCCGAGCAGGAGGATGGGCAGGACAGCCCAGATGAACAGGCGATGGACGGGTATCCGGAGGAGGACAACTACATGCCCCCCTCCGAAGACGAGATTAGCCTCAGCGACGACGAGTTCGGCGTGCCTGAGGACACCACGGAGCAGGAGCGCTTCAAGCGCCGGCTTATTGCCACTGCGAGGAGCCTGAAGAAGAAGAAGCAGCAGCTTCAAGCTGATCAAGATCTGCTCACAGACAGATGGACGGAAGTCCTGGCAGCCGAGGAATATGGACTCAAGCGCCACACGGCTGACCGACCGCCTTGAGGTCGGGATAAAACGGCATATCAGCCTGAATACCAGCCCGCACCCCCGCGCCAGTTTACTATGGCCCGGGGCAATACTCGGGACCTGCGTGATAGATTGGATAGCACCACAGGACAACCAAGATCGATCTACGGATCACGGGGGCGCGCTGCAGCACATGACGATGACCGTCATACCAGATACACTAACAGTAAATCCGACCGGCCCGAACACAACTAGCTAGATTTGGCCGGACTGCGTCGTGACATAGCCCGGCACAGAGGCGCCGCACACCCCCTCTGCTTCACTGATGAAGTGAT
Source organism: Triticum dicoccoides (assembly GCF_002162155.2). Classification (NCBI taxonomy): domain Eukaryota; kingdom Viridiplantae; phylum Streptophyta; class Magnoliopsida; order Poales; family Poaceae; genus Triticum; species Triticum dicoccoides. The sequence goes on along the minus strand of NC_041385.1, from coordinate 541,748,844 downwards.
GGATCATGAATTCCTAGAAGGGTTCAATTAAACCCGTAAACATCGAATCATACGATGGCACAACAGACCCCGTGGTATGGATTGAAGACTTCCTTCTCCACATCCACATGGCCCGCGGAGATGATCTACATGCCATCAAGTATCTTCCCCTTAAGCTCAAAGGACCTGCCCGGCACTGGCTTAACAGTCTGCCAGCAAATTCCATTGGCGGTTGGGAAAACCTGGAAGACGCATTCCTTGACACCTTCCAAGGCACATATATGCGACCTCCGGACGCCGATGACTTGAGCCACATCACTCAACAACCCGGAGAATCAGCCAGGAAATTATGGACCCGACTCCTAACTAAAAAGAACCAAATAGTTGACTGTCCGGACACCGAAGCCCTGGAGGCCTTCAAGCATAATATCCGCGACGAGTGGCTCGCCCGACACCTCGGCTAGGAGATACCCAAGTCCATGGCAGCTCTCACGACACTAATGACCCGCTTTTGCGCAGGCCAGGACAGCTGGTTGGCTCACAGCAGCACTACACCACATTCTGGCACGTCAGATGTCCGTGACAATAATGGCAAGCTACGGCGCAATAGACACAAGCGACGGAACAACGGTGACAACACCGAAGACACGGCAGTCAATGCCGGATTCAGCGGATCTAAATCCGGTCAGCGGAAGAAGCCATTCAAACGAAACAATCAGGGACCGTCCAGTCTAGACCGTATACTGGAGCGCTCGTGCCAAATTCATGGCACCCCGGACAAGCCAGCCAATCACACCAATAGAGACTGCTGGGTATTTAAACAGGCCGGCGAAATAAACGCCGAAAACAAGGACAAGGCGCTGCACAGCGACGATGATGAGGAGCCCCGGCGTCCGAACACGGGGGGACAGAAGAAATTTCCCCCCCCCCAGGTGAAAACGGTCAACATGATCTACGCCACTCACATCCCCAAGCGGGAACGGAAGCAAGCACTACGGGACGTCTACACGATGGAGCCAGTCGTCCCCAAATTCAACCCATGGTCAGCTTGTCCGATCACCTTTGATTGTAGGGATCATCCTACTAGCATCCGTCATGGCGGCTCGGCCGCATTGGTCTTAGACCCAACCATTGACGGATACCACCTCACGCGAGTCCTTATGGACGGAGGTAGCAGCCTGAACCTGCTTTACCAGGACACAGTGTGCAAAATGGGCATCGATCCTTCAAGGATCAAGCCCACCAAAACCACATTTAAAGGTGTAATTCCTGGAGTAGAGGCCCGTTGTATGGGCTCTATAACATTGGAAGTGGTCTTCAGATCTCCGGACAACTTCCGAAGCGAGGAGTTAATCTTCCATATCATCCCTTTCTGTAGTGGTTACCACGCACTGCTCGGGAGAACCACATTCGCTAGATTCAATGCGGTACCACACTATACATACCTCAAGCTCAAGATGTCAGGCCCGCGCGGGGTCATAACAGTCAAAGGAAACATGGACCGCTCTCTTCGTATAGAAGAGCATACTGCAGCCCTCGCGGCAGAAGTACAATGCGGCCTCCTCTGGCAAACCACCAATTCGGTGACGACAACCTCAAGCACCGTCAAGCGAGTTCGGAGCACCCCACAACAGGACCACCAGGCACACCAAGAGCACGACTAGCAGTCCAGCCTCCGCTCAAAGCCCAAAGAAGCATTCGTGCCACGCGTACACAATTACGCACTTAAAATACCATGGGCATAGGCGGAGGCGCAGCAGTGGCTCACTCAACAGTGCGGTATCACCGCCACATACCTTTGTAACCTTTCCTTTCACCTTTCAAGACATTGCTTTAGCGCAGCCTCTCTAGAAGAGCCGGATTGTCGGACTTACATAGGAGAGAAAACCAAGGAGGCAACAGGCTTAGCTCACAGAAGGAAATACCCAGGTGGAATCTATTTACGATCGTTATACCTGCTTTATCTATCTGTACGTAGACTGCCCCTGGATAGGGTATGTCAAATAATCCTATTTATCTCCGCTTAATGCATTCATTGTAAACATACACTTAAACATATTATTCCTCAATGGGAGATCATATATAGCGTCAGCTTATTATTCTTATTTGAGCATTTTTTTTCTTACAAATGTCTATTTGATATTGCATCCGTACACCTTGGTACGTTCAGTTTGCCAGGGGCTTCTTATGGCGCCCCATAATACGGCAAGACAAGTCCGAACACTTTCAACAGTGTGGTACCCCGAACTTATAGCATTGTATGCATCAGCTCTGAATCATGTCTTGGGTCTACAGTTGGGATAGCCCGGCTCCCTTGTTTTGGTGCCTTACGTTCTGTTATATCGGCTAAGGTAGCGCAGGGAGAACTACTGCGATTGTGTCCCGGTTCTTCCGGACGAGCACCTCAGTAGAGAAAGCCGAAAACTGACCGACATGATGTGGCGAGAGCTGGTTGTTGTTCGAGAGGTCTTAAAATCCTTAAAGATTTTTCTGCTTTAGGCGATAATTCGGCTTCGTCCGATCTAGGCATATATAGCGCCCCAATTCGTCCTTCCGGATTCTAGGGGCTTCACCAAAATTTAAAATTGTAGACTTCTATGGATAAGTGAAGGTTATAAAGCCACATAGTCCGATTACCTTGTTCGCTGCGTCGGACACCTCCTTAAGGGACCAAACATTTGGATAAAGGGTGTCCGGGTTTTCCACAAACACCCCAGTACTAGTTACATGGGGGCGGAAGCCGACGACTGGCCTACTTTCAGAATTTTATAAACAGCCGCACAGAAGGTAATATTTTAAATAACAAAAGCGCTACATAGCGCAAGTAACTTTGTCCTTAAATTACAAACATGACAGAAGTGAATTCATTCTAAAATTATGTCCTTGGTACATTCATCGGCCACGAGGCGAGCGCCCTTCATAACGCCATCATAATACTTCTCCGGATAGCGATGCGCCTTGCCCTCCGGCGGCCCATCCTTCACCAGCTTCTTCGCATCCAGCTTGCCCCAATGCACCTTTGCACGAGCAAAGTCCCGACGGGCACTCTCAATGCAAACGGATCGCTTGATGACTTCTAGTCGCGGACAGGCATTCACCATCCGCTTGATCAGGCCGAAGTAGGTGGTGGGCAGGGGCTCAACAGGCCACACCCGGACTATGAAATCCTTCATAGCCACTTCGGCCGCCCTGTGGAGTTCTACCAACTGCTTTAGTTGGTCACTCAGAGGCGTTGGATGTTCGGCCCCAGCATACTGGGACCAGAACAACTTCTCCATTGAGCTCCCCTACTGAGCACGGTAGAACTCCGCGGCATCTGATATGTTGCGTGGCAGATCTGCGAATGCCCCTGGAGAGCTCCGGACTCGGGTAAGTAAAAGAAACGCCTCCTCCACATGTTTGCTTTTCATAAAGAATTTCTTACCCGCCGCTATCTTTTTGGCCTCCTGGATTTCCTACTGTGCCTTCTCGGCTTCAGCCTTGGCTTCTTTTATACTTGCAAGGGCCTTCGCAAGCTCGGCCTCTTTCTCCTTAAGCTCATGCTCCATGGACTCGAACTTTTTGCCGAGCTCCTGGAGCTCTTGTTGTACCTCGCCCACTCGGGCATCTTGCTTCTCGTGCACCTTGCGTTCCAAGGCCGCCTTGTGATCGGCCTCGGACAACGCTTTTTTCAGAGACGCCACTTCGGTGGTGGCCCCTGTTACAAAATCACAACGTTTCGTCGTTAGAATAACCAATTTTATCTATCCTTCATTATATGAGAGTGGGGAATCAATCACCTTTGTTATTTTCGAGTTGCCTCCTCGTGAGGTCGAGATCTCCCTGCGCCTGCTCCATGTCATGTTTTAGTCCGGCGATCTCGACCGTACGGACCGCAGCGGCAAGCAGCACAGCCTGCTTATTCACATTCAAACTTATTGTTAGACTCCTTCGGATTATAATTGACCCTCCGTTTGGTTTTTCCTTCCGAACATCAAACAGAGTATCAAGGGCTACTACCTATCGGGTGGTAATTTCACACATTTTTATTACTTACCTCAAAGCCTGTCAGGAGGTTAGTGCAGGCTTCGGTTAGTCCGCTCTTGGAGGACGAAACCTTATGAATCACCGCACTCATAAGAGTACGGTGCTCTTCATCTATGGAAGGCTGCGAAGCGCTTCCAGCAGACAATCCGGCGCCTCAGGCGCAACGGAAGTCCTCGACACAGACGGCTCTCCCTCCCTAATGAGGGGCTGCCCGCCTGAGTCCGGAAACATTGAAGGCTCCGGAATAGTGTTCAGTTGAGAGCCCGGCCTACTGTGGCTCTCATCAACATGGTCCGCAGGAATCTTGAACCCCGTGTGTCCGACGTCTGGAATGCCGCCTTGGGGCGCCTCCAGAGTCACCTCCCCCCGCGCCGGGAGACTTTGGGATAACACCTTCGTGTCATCTGCGGGCCGAGGAGTAGTGGCCGTCGGGAGTGAGTTCATCGCCGAATCGCTCAAGGACCCATCCAAAGACGACGCCTCGGGATGGACCCTGGCCAGACTACATACAAGTTCGGCGTTATGACAAAACTATGAAGCAAAATTACGATGGAGTCACCCCTCGTCGGACTACTTACGATCGCACTAGGGGCTTCTTCCTGGGCAGCCACCCCTCGTCGCTATCGGCGGCTGTGGCGGAGTAGTCCGGAAGGGACGTCTTTCCCTTCTTAGACGTCCCAGCCTCCCCCTCCGGGGTGGCCTTCCTCTCTTTCTCCCCCTGAGGGAGTCCCGGACTAGGGGGTGTCCGGATAGCCGGACTATCATCATCGGCCGGACTCCAAGACTATGAAGATACAAGATTGAAGACTTCGTCCCGTGTCTGGATGGGACTTTCCTTGGCGTGGAAGGCAAGCTTGGCGATACGGATATTTAGATCTCCTACCATTGTAACCGACTGTGTGTAACCCTAGCCCTCTCCGGTGTCTATATAAACCAGATGGCTTTAGTCCATAGGACGAACAACAATCATACCATAGGCTAGCTTCTAGGGTTTAGCCTCCTTGATCTCGTGGTAGATCCACTCTTGTAACACACATCATCAATATTAATCAAGCAGGACGTAGGGTTTTACCTCCATCAAGAGGGCCCGAACCTGGGTAAAACATCGTGTCCCTTGTCTCCTGTTACCATCCGCCTAGACGCACAGTTCGGGACCCCCTACCCGAGATCCGCCGGTTTTGACACCGACATTGGTGCTTTCATTGAGAGTTCCTCTGTGCCGTCACCATCAGGAAGGATGCCTTTTCCCGTCTTCAAAGACGGCACCGTCGTCAAGGGAGCTTTGGCCGCCGACCAGACTATCCGGCTAGGCGGTTTTCTTATGACCGCCTGTTCGGCCACCGCTCCGACAACGACCTCTCAGGTCATTAAAAGCGATCTTCACGTCAGCTCGGAATTCGCCGAGCAGCTAGATCCGATTGAGCTCTCCTCCGTAAACGAGCTCTTGGATCGCATCGCCGCCCTGGGAGTCGCTACCGACTACGATCATATTGGGCTTAAAACCGATCTGAGAGAAATTAACCCTCCCCAGGTTACCCACCACGTTGTCGTGGTAGAGGAACAATGCGGTGACTCTTCTTCTATGTTAAAAACCATATATGTCCAGATTCCCGATCCCTCCATGCCGGATTCCCACGGAGGGACGGACGCTAATCAAATACTGAACCTAAAGTCAGGCATCGGACCAGATTCGTTGGAAAGCGTCCAGCAGACCAAGCTTCCGAATACGGAAGCTTCTTGGCCTTTGAGCCTCAGATTGGGCGGGGTTCCGAACTTGATTCCACCCGCCCACCCAAACATAAGCGATCTATCTCAAATACAGCCAGAGCCCGATGAAACAGTACATCATTACTGGGCCAGATTCCTCCTGGTTATGGACAGGATAAAGGACTGCCGTGAAGAAAGCGCGATTTCAATCTTCTACAACAATTGCACGGACAAGGGAATCATAAACGCCATTAGTCGTCGCGAAGTTACACGCTTCGCCGACCTAGCGACCATTGTACAAAAATACTGCGTGATGGAAAGTGCCTGGAAAACCGAAACTAGGTTTGGGGACAATCCGGCCCTGAATACAACCCCAGTCCGAAATAAAAGGGTGCGTCATACTCAAGCACCTGGGTTAAAAACCAAAAAGCAAAAACCCCATAAAGGGTACGGAACCGTACTGGAGGGATGGCTCAACGGACCCTGCAAAATCCACAGTATGGAGGGCGCCACTCCAACACATAGCCTTCGAGCATGTTGGATATTACGGTAGGTGGCCAAAAGTGGCGAAGGCTTTTTAGCCCCGGGCAACCAGCCCAGCAGCACCAGTACGGTATTAACAATCTTCGAGACTTTCGCATCAAATAACATGCGGAAACGAACAATCCGCAGTCTTGCCGAAGTCTACCAAGTAGCAACACCAAATCCATGGAGCGACACGGCTATCACCTTCAATGCCAGCGACGAACCTAAATTCCGAACAGCTAGAGCACCAGCATTGGTCCTCAGTCCGATAGTGGATGGCTTTCATCTTACCAAGGTACTCATGGATGGCGGCAGCGGATTAAACCTCATCTACGAGGAAACCCTTCAAAAAATGGAAATTGACTGGAGCCGCATTGAGCGAAGCAGCACAACCTTCAGGGGAATAATCCCTAGTCGAGAAGTACGCTGCACAGGAAAAATCACACTAGATGTAGTGTTCGGCTCGCCGGACAATTATAGGTCCGAAGAGGTCACGTTCCAAGTGGCCCCATTCGGCAGCGGATATCACGCTTTGTTAGGGCGAGAGGCATTCACAATCTTCCAAGCTATACCCCATTACGGGTACATGAAGCTCAAAATGCCAGGACCCAATGGAATAATCACTCTCGCCAGTGATCCAGATACAGTACTCCGCACTGAAAATAAGACAGCCGCACTGGCCCTAGAGGCATTATCCGAAGCCCAAGCGGCAGAGGAACTAACTGCGCCGCGCTCCATGGTGGATAGGGACGATGTGATACTCGATAAGAGGCCCAAGTCCACCTCAAAAAGACGGCATCCATTGGGGCACAATTAAATCCTGATGTAGAAGCCGAACTACGAGAATTCCTTCAAGAAAATTGGGACATTTTTGCCTGGCACCCTTCAGACATGCCAGGAATCCCACACAGGCTGGCAGAGCACAGCCTAAATATCCTAAAAGGATTCAAGCCAGTCAAACAAGCTCTTCGGTGATTTTCCGAACCCAAAAGACAGGCAATGGGAGAGGAGCTAGCCAAACTCTTAGAAGCCGGATTCATCAGAGATATCAAACATCCGGACTGGCTAGCCAACCTGGTAATGGTACCAAAAAAGGACAAATCCTGGCGCCTCTGCGTCGATTTCAAAGACCTTAACAAGGCCTGTCCAAAGGACCCTTTCCCTCTCCCTCGCATCGACCAAATCATCGATGCTACCGCAGGGCACGATTCATTGTGCTTCCTTGATGCATACTCCGGATACCATCAAATCAAGATGGCGGAAAAAGACCAGGCCGCAACAACATTCATTACTCCATATGGGCCATTCTGCTTCAACACAATGCCCTTCGGACTCAAAAACGCCGGCGCAACATATCAGTGCATGATTCAGACATGTCTGGCTACCCAGATAGGCAAAACAGTAGAGGCATATGTAGACGATGTGGTCGTCAAGACCAAACACGTCGAAACTCTAGTAGACGACTTGAGGGTGACATTTGACAACCTCCGAGCATATGACATTAAGCTTAACCCAGAAAAATGTGTCTTCGGAGTACCAGCCGGAAAGCTTTTGGGCTTCATCGTATCCGGTAGAGGAATTGAAGCAAACCCAGCCAAGATCCGAGCTCTGTCACAATTGGATATCCCAAAAGACCTCAAGCAAATACAAAAACTAACTGGGTGCGTAGCGGCTCTAAGCCGCTTCATCTCCCGTTTGGGAGAAAAGGCTCTGCCCCTCTATCGCCTCCTCCGGCGCATCGAACATTTCGAATGGACGGATGCCGCCACGGCCGGACTCAAAGAAATCAAGGCCATACTGGCAACGAATCCAGTCCTGGCCGCGCCCAACCTGGGAGAACCTATGTTATTATATATCGCAGCAACACATCAAGTTGTCAGCGCGGTACTCATCGTCGAACGAGAAACAGAAGGGCACAGATTCCCTCTTCAAAAACCAGTGTACTATGTATCCACTGTCTTAACTCCATGCAAGTCCCGGTACCCACATTATCAAAAGATAGCGTATGCGGTGTTCATGGCATTCCGGAAGCTGCGACACTACTTTCAAGAGTGTTCCATAACGGTGGCCTCCGAAGTACCTCTCAACGATATTATAAACAATCGCGACGCAACGGGCAGGATCGCAAAATGGGCCATTGAGCTCTTACCATTTGACATAACCTACAAACCACGGCGAGCTATAAAGTCGCAAGTCCTGGCTGACTTCGTCGCCGAATGGACCGAAGCCGAACTCCCTAAAGAGTACGGCGCGTACTCCAATTGGATCATGCATTTCGACGGATCCAAAATGTTGGCTGGCTTGGGGGCTGGCGTCGTCTTGACGTCCCCAACTGGAGACACAGTCCAATACGTACTTCAAATAATGTACATGGACTCCAACAACGCAGCCGAATACGAGGCCCTTCTACACGGCCTCCGGATGGCAATCTCCATGGGCATTCAACGCCTAGAGGTGCGCGGGGATTCAAACCTCGCAATATCCCAAGTAAATGGAGACTTTGACGCCAAAGATCCAAAAATGGCAGCTTACCGCAACGCCATCCTAAAAATGTCAGCTCGGTTCGAAGGACTCGAATTCCACCATGTAGCCCGGGACAATAACCAGGCAGCAGACGTGTTAGCACGCATCGGCGCAAAACATGATGCCGTCCCTCCAAACATCTTCCCGGAACGGCTCTTTAAGCCATCCGTACTATGGGAAGAGGAGTCCGGAAATAACAATCCGGAGCCAGCTGCATCACCTAACTCAGACAATTCTGACACAATCGGCAGTGCAGCCAATGAAATAACACCTTCAGCCCACGAAATAATGGCAGTAATTGCCCCGTGGACGGAACCATTCCTAGCCTACTTAATTAGGCAGGAACTTCCCGAAGACCAAAACGAGGCCCGCTGCATAGTTCGGCGATCTAAAGCCTACAAGGTCCATGAGGGAGAACTTTATAAGAAAAGCACAACCGGAGTCCTTCAAAGGTGTATCTCCGAAGAGGAGGGGCGAAATCTCTTGGCTGATATTCACGCCGGACTCGGCGGGCACCACGCTGCAGCCCGGGCCCTTGTAGGCAAGGCCTTCCGTACAGGATTTTATTGGCCAACAGCCCGGGCAGATGCTCAGGACTTAGTCCAACGATGCGTCGGTTGCCAGCTCTTTGGTAATCAGAGCCACATGCCACCCACCGCCCTCAAAACTATACCCATCACCTGGCCGTTCACGGTTTGGGGGCTTGACATGGTTGGACCCCTTAAAGGGGGAACCCACAAGCACAAATACTTATTGGCCATGGTGGACAAATTCACCAAATGGATTGAAGCCAAGCCGGTTAAAACGGCAGAATCCGGACCTGTGATAGACTTCATATCCGGGGTAGTACACCGTTTTGGCGTCCTCCACAGCATCATCACTGATAACGGCACGAATTTCACGGCCGACGAGGTTAAACTCTGGTGCAAAAACATGGGCATCAAGCTCGACTACGCTTCAGTCTATCACCCTCAAACTAACGGTCAAGTCAAGCGAGCAAATGGTCTAATCATGAGCGGCATCAAACCCAGACTAGTACGGTCCCTCAAGGAATCTAACACGCACTGGGTAGAGGAGCTCGACTCCGTACTCTGGGGGCTGTGGACCACGCCAAACCGAACTACCGGATTCACACCATTTTTATGGTGTACGGCGCAGAGGCAGTTCTGCCCTGCGATATAATTCATGACTCACCTCGCGTGCGTATGTACGAAGAAAGAGAAGCAGAGCTGGATCGGCAGGACGGTTTGGACGCCTTAGAGGAGGAGCGGGACGTGGCAAAAGCTCGTTCCGCATTTTATCAACAGCAGGCTTGAAGATATCGAAGCAGAGAAGTACGGGCCAAAGCTTACAATGTTGGCGAACTTGTTCTACGCCTGCCGGACAAGAAAAAGGACAAACTTAAGCCCAAGTGGGAAGGTCCCTTCATCATCGACCAAGTCCTGACCGGCGGAGCATACCGTCTACGTAACGCATCTGACAACCGACTCGAGCCGAACCCATGGAACGCAGCCCGTCTCCAAAGATTCTACGCCTAACGCCGGACTCAGAGTTTGTCTCACTCCTCCGTCCACCTTTTTACATTTTCACTATCTCTTGTCCCCCTCCTTCTTCCCACTTTTTTTTCAATACCTTTGATAGGCTGATTTGCGCATTGTTCGCACACACTCGATGTGCTCCTAGCACTCGTTATACCCGGGGGCTTCTTTAACAGAAGCTTATTTATACGGGCTTCATGCCCAACACATGTGTCATACTTTCGCATGTACCTTTTATTCACCATTATATGCATCGATATGACTTAAGTTTTGGCCAAGCTGGGTTGCCTGGCTCCTGTGCTTACCCCTATGTTCCCGATTGTTCGGCTAGGAGGTAAAGGGAGCACCTCTGCGATTGTTACTGCCGGGTCAGCCGGATGTGTACCTCAGACTGGGTGAAGCCGAAAGCTAGCGTTCTTAAGAGAATATTCGGTCGGTGACTTGAAAGATGATTTATTACTTACTTATTTATTTGCCCCCAGATGCTTTTTCTGCTATTTTCGCAGTCCGGATATGCACTTTAGGGCATGCCTCCCAGGGAAAGGAACCCTTAACGGAACTATTCTCCCTGGAAGATGTTTCTTACTAACCATGTAATATAACATAGCTAGTTGGGCACTTGTCTGATAAAGCAATTATGACCCCGACGCCTTGTCTCCACGCGTGCCCCGGTTCTTCTATAACCGTAAGGGTATTCGGACACACTCGGACTGTTGGGTCCGGAGGTTGAAGCAAAAAGGTCCGCAAAGACAAACGATCTACAATCCGGCTAGAAGGCATTTTACATGTCATTTCAAATTACATCGTCAAACTGACTGATTGTACTCCTCTTCAATCCCATCTAACAGGCTGTCTAATTTATAGTCCTGTTGGGAATATTCCGCGGCCAGTTCTACTTGGCCGTACATCAAGCTCACAAGGATCTCCTTCCCATTAGGCCCCGCAGGTCCGACCTCGGCCATGTGGTTTGGGTCAGCCTTCGGGTACCGCGTCTTCACCATGGCCCAGGCCTCCCTGGCGCCTTGACGGCAGGCCGATATTTTCCACAGACGGAGGCGTCGCCATGCTCCCTGAAGCTTCTCAGCAAGCTCTCCAAGGCCCTCGGGTAGGGAGACGGAAGGCCATAAAGCCTGAACGACGCCACTCATCGCCTGCCAAACACGTTCGAGCAGTTGAACCAGCTCGGGAAGTTGGTCACCCATTGAACCAGGCATTTCCTCCGCAGGGCGACCTGTGAGCACACCTAAAGACACATTTCTGTCAATCGACTTCCTCGCCGAATTCTTCTTTTCAAAGGAATTTGCTCAAGAACTTACTATAAATGCCGCGACGAAGCCGCTGATTCTCCTTCACGGAGCAAGACAGCTGGGCCCGAACACCTTTTAGCTCTTCTCCTAGCTGGGTGTGGGCATCTTGGAGCTTGTTTCTCTCCTGCTGCACCTTCATAAGCACCCTCTCGCTAGCCTTTAGCTGACGCAGTAGCTGTTGCTTGTCCGGATCTAGTCCGGCGCCCTCTGCAATATTATTGTCAGATTTAGGCACACGCCGCACTTTGTTAACTACTTATCTTTTCGAAGTACGTATTACCAGCGGGGGTCTCTGTGGCTCCCCCTATGGTGGCTAGTGCGGCCTCAAGTTGGGCCTTGCACTCTTGGAGCTCCTGAGACAGGTGGGTATTCTTCTCCGTAAGATCCTGCATAATAAATAATCCTTAAATCAGTTATTTTAACTATTTTAAGTCTCGGGGGCTACTAGCATATATAACTATTAAAATTACTTACCCGTATGTCCTTCACATACTGCTCCGTGGCTCTGGTTAAACCATCTTGAGCAGCACGGAGGTGCACGTTTCCCGCATCAAAGGCATTCAACGCCTCCGGGGAGAAACACGCGTCATGAAGAACTGTCCAGCGACGCATGTGATTCATGGCGCTCTCCACCTCAGACCGGGTGGCGGACAGCCTGTCGGCATCCTCCGTCGGAGGAGCATCCGGCTCTTGCCTTGTGTTCGCCTCCACTTCCGGACCACGCGATGGAGCATGGCTGGCGGAGGCTTGATTGGCAACCTCTCCGGACACTGTCCGGCGAGCGCTCTTTCTCTTGGAAAGAGTTATGAGCATTAATATACCTCATAGGGATTGTCGGTGTCAAAACCGGTGGATCTCAGGTAGGGGGTCTCGAACTGTGCGTCTAGGCGGATGGTAACAGGAGATGAGGGACACGATGTTTTACCCAGGTTCGGGCCCTCTTGATGGAGGTAAAACCCTACGTCCTGCTTGATTAATATTGATGATGTGTGTTACAAGAGTGGATCTACCACGAGATCAAGGAGGCTAAACCCTAGAAGCTAGACTATGGTATGATTGATGTCCGTCCTATGGACTACAGCCATCCGGTTTATATAGACACCGGAGAGGGCTAGGGTTACACAGAGTCGGTTACAAAGGTAGGAGATCTACATATCCGTATCGCCAAGCTTGCCTTCCACGCCAAGGAAAGTCCCATCTGGACACGGGACGAAGTCTTCAATCTTGTATCTTCATAGTCTTGGAGTCCGGCCGATGATGATAGTTCGGCTATCCGGACACCCCCTAGTCTGGAACTCCCTCGGTAGCCCCTGAACCAGGCTTCAATGACGACGAGTCCGGCGCGCATATTGTCTTCAGCATTGCAAGGCGGGTTCCTCCTCCGAATAATTTATAGAAGATTGTGAACACCAGGATAGTGTCCGGCTCTGCAAAAATAAATTCCACATACCACCGTAGAGAGAATAATATTACACAAGATCAATCTGCTGACGTATTCTGTGGCGTGACACCACACCACTTCCAAGCCTTTACTCGAATTGTTTTTATTGTACCACCTCAGCGCGTTTAGCGAGGCGGTTTCCTTGGCACGTCTTGTCGAAGCAGAGATCGTGTTCCCCTCATTCTGGGATTCCCATCAATACGGACGTGGGTAACCCAACCGCGCCCGTTGCCACGCCCCCTCCATCGAAGGCAGGTTCCAAACGGTCACGGGGACGGCTCTTGGTATTCTTCCTCTTTATAATGAGACCAAGGCCCATTCTTTTTATTCAATCCTCTACCGAATCCGCCCCTCTCCCCGAGTTCCAACACCCAGGGCTCCAAATTCGGGTACCTTCGATGTTCGACAATGTCCGGTCCTGACCTACGAAGCCGGTGGATGCCCTCCTCCGTCACGGAGGAGGACGTGCTAAAGCTGAGAGATGCCAGGTACTTAACCTATGAGATTTCGCATAGGCTGCCTGCCCGAGGGCAAGTTATCCCAACTCCCGAGCCTGGCGAGAGCGTCGTGTTCATGTCTCACCTCCGTCGGGGTTTAGGCTTCCCGACGAATCCCTTCATGAGGGGGCTCATGTTTTACTATGGGCTAGAATTCCATGACCTGGATCCGGAGTCCATCCTCCATATCTCATCATTCATTGTCGTCTGCGAAGCCTTCCTCCGCACTACCCCTCACTTCGGCTTGTGGCTCAAATCCTTCAACGTGGAGCCGAAGATGATTGAGGGGCGTCAGGCAGAGTGCGGCGGGGCGGTTATAACCAAGAGGGCCGAAGCTCCATGGCCCAAGGGCTCTTTCCAGGAGGAGCTCGGCTTGTGGCAACAGGAGTGGTTTTATATCACCGCTCCCCGGGGCAGCAGGCAAAAGCCGCCGCCCGTCTTTCGCTCGAGCCCTCCACAGCAGTTGACGTCATGGGTCAACAAGGGGCGTGACTGGGGGCCGCCCAAAGACGTCCCCCTGTTGCAGGACCGGATTCAAGGCCTCCAAGAAAGGGAGATCAATCTGGTCGCAGTGGTACAGGTCATGTTGATCCGGCGCCTACTGCCCTGCAAACGTCGCCCCCTCCGCCTGTGGGAATTTAATCCGGAGGGGCCACGAGTTCTTCAACACTTCATGGGTTTGACACCCATGGAGATGTATAAATTGTTCTTCGGATCGCAAGAGACGCATCCGGAATTGACCGAGGACATTGGCCTAAGCTGCAATCGCCCGGATACTCAAGTAAGTAGCCCTGTGTCCGGACACACCGTCCATTTATTTATCGTGAGCTTGCCTTTTAACCAGCTAACCCTGGACAGGAGTGGATAGTGCAAGCAAAACTGATACGATGTCCGGCCCCCCTCCCTGAGACCACGCAGGATCCCGTGTTAATCAAAATGTTGGAGGTTGCACCTTCGAATGAGGGCGAAGGGGGGCACGGGGAAACTATCACCTCTGCCAAGGAGGTTTTTAGTAAGGGAGGAATCGAGAGTCCCTCCTTCCAGGAGGAGAAGAGGACCGCTTCCGAAGACCCGAAGGCCAAGGCCTCAAAGCGGGGAAAGAAATCTGTACCGGAAGGTCCTGCGCCGGGAAGAGCCCCGGCCGTACTATCTCCTCGGAGGGATCAGCCCTCTAACGAGCCGTAAGTAAAAAAGGGGGATTTTATAATTATTAGACACCCCTGCTTAATGTCTAAAGGTAACCGAAGTTTTTACCTTGTAGTTCGGATCTCAGCCCATCTCAGCACTGCTCATCTTCGGGAGACCTTCGTCCGGAGATGATGGAGAGCGTCCATCTGCCGCCTCATCGCGCGGGGCGGACGACCCTGAGGTGTCGTCGCGGAGGGACTCCCCGAGTCCGGCGGGGCCGGAGAATTCGGCACCCATTGGAGTACGGCCGATGGAGCTGCAGGATTTGCTTAAGAGGGCGTCCATCTCAGAAGATCACCACACATTAATGGGTAATGTGATTGAGAGGATCTCGTCCGCTGAAAAGCGGGTTGTATGAGGCCGTCGGAAGTTTGCTGACGGGATTTAAGGTACGCAAAAAATGACATACCTGTTAACAGTTTTGCACATGAAGTGTGCCCTGTATAGATAGTAGCCCCTGAGACTTGGTATGTTGTCGAAAACGGCAGCGTGCCTAGGATCATAATCTCAGTTATTAACTGTCGCCTTTCCTATGCAGGTGGCGGAACCTTTCGGTGGCCAGCCGGACTGATGGATTCGCCGAGCTGAAGAAGCAACTTGACACTGCAGATGCGGACATCTCGCTGGTCAATAAATGACTTGATGAGTCACAAGGTATGTGATTGCACCGCGGTCGCTTAGTAAGGGAGCTGATGCCCATTCCTTACAAGTTGTATGCTTGATGAAGATGGTGCTGCTGCTGTGGAAGACCTTCGAGCAGAACTTGCTCGGGCCAAGGAGCAAGCCAGAAAAAGCGAGGCGGCTGCTTTGAAGGCAGCGGAAGAGCTAGAAGCCGAGAAGGCTACTCACTGCCGAAGCAGGGACGAGATGGCCGGAATGGCCATGAAATTAAAAGTTGCTACCGACCGCCTGGAGGTTCTTGAAGGAGAACGCCGAGCGGAGCAAGAGGACCTGAAGAAGGCCGATGCCGAATCCAAGGATGCCCGTAGTGCGATGCGGGCTATGAAGGAGGAACTGCGTCAGGTCGGAGACATTATGGCTGGAAAGCCCTTTATGCTGCGTAGGACGTTCACGGATCCGAAGTATGCTCAGCTGGGCCGATTGTACGGTGCGGAGGATCCTTATCTGGACTTGGCGGCGAGTGCGGCTGATGCAGTCGAGCACTTTCGAAGCCAGGAGGATCATGAAATGGAAGAGCTTTTCTGGTCTCAATTCCATAGTCCGGAGCGTCCACTTCCATTGAGTGATCGGCTGGTTGAGTGGGCTGAGCTGAATAGATTGTCCGGACTGGCCATGACGGATGTGGTCACTCATCTGTGGCTGAAAAGGCCCAAGCCAAAGAGTTATTTTGGCTTGTTGCAGCAATTCCTTGGGGCAGTGCCGCATATTAAGGCGATGAAGTGGTCGGCATGCATAGAAGGTACACGGATGGCTCTCGCCCATGGTAAAACATACTGGGCGGAGATGGATGCCACCGTTGTTGCATCCCGGGGTTCGGACAAAAGCCGATTCCCCACCGAGCATTACTTTGAGGAAGTCCTGCAGGGCGCTCGTATAATAAAGTTGCAGTGCTCGAAAGATGTTATATTTGAATGACATGTATGATTTCTAAGATCATGTTTATAATGCAATGACTTTTTATACTTGTGTGTTCAAGTATTGAACTATCTCCTGTGCGGCCGTATGTATAATCTGAAAGATGGCAGTCTTTGGCTTCAGCCCCCACGCACATGGTGCGGGGGTGTTTGCAAAAAGAAAATCGCTTTTTCACACTTAATCCAACGTCTTGGTCCTTTTAAGGAGGTGATAGCGTAGCAAACTAGGCAACTGGACTATAATGCTTTATCACTTTCACTTAGCCATAGGAGCTCGAATGTGGGGCTACTATATAGCCCCTGATGGCACCGCGCTTCTCCGAACTCGGGGCACGTATGTGCCTGACCGGGAAGCGGTCCTTCGTCAAAGCGAAGGAATTCTAAACATTCCAATGGTCGATCGAGTGGTTGACCAGTCTCTCGCTATATCATGACAGTCAGTTTTCGGCTTTCTCTACTGAGGTGCTCGCCCGGTCGAACCGGGGCACAATCGCAGTAGTTCTCCTGGTGCCGCGTTAGCCGATGATACGGAACGTAAGGCAGCAAAACACAGGAGCCGGGCAAACCCAACATTTTACCAAAGACATGATTCAGAGCTGATGCATATAAGGCCTAACTCGAGACGCCCAACACTCCCTGAGGTGTTCGGTCTTTATGATATTGGGCCGAACAAAGCCCTAAGCCCCTAGTGTCCAGGTACAGGCGGGAACTTATGACGCGGCCGATGCCAAAACGCCAGCCTCCTCCCCGGCTCTGGTAGGAAACCGGGGGATGTGTATCAACAAGAGACAGTAAGAAAGGTTTACGCAGGGTCTTAATCTGAAAAGAATCCTTCCAACGGGTCCCTACTGCACGTCTACGCCTGTGTCTCCGTTGTGTTGTATCCTGGACGGGTGTAGCACGTGCTTCATCTGTAAAAGGGAAGGACTTAGTTTCTAAGAAATATCGTGCAAAAATTGTATTAAATAAAGTATAATTTGGAAGATGAAGAAAGTTGAGCTTTATTGGCTTTCATCATTTATGCGTGCGGCCCCCTAAAAAAAGGGGGTATGCGGCTGGGAAGCCCCTTGTTAGCTTACGCCGGACTTGTCTAACCATGTCCGAGGTCTAAATGACCTATTTTTCAGGGACTTTGACCTGCAAGGTCTGATTAATGTGTGGCTGTCGAAGCAGTCGCACATTCTCTATGGTCGAGGGACACTCAGAGTTGTGAGATTATGCCATGTGGACCGGGCATTTCTAAGCGTAAGAGACGCGTAATGTTGTATTGCATTAAAGCAGGCGAAAGCTTCGCGCCCCAGTAGCGCTCAAGGGCTACTATTAAATGGGGCGATGAAGAGTGAGCTTTTTGCGACGGAGGTTGTCGGATGAACCGAACACGACCTCTAGTGGTACAGAGCCTGTAAAATTGGCTTAAAAGGCCTGGCGTCACTCCTTTGAAGGAAGTGCTGCTATAGCGAATTTTGGTGGGTTCTATCCCCAGTCTGCGGACGTGTCCTGGTATAGCAGGTGCCGCGCTGTGTGTTATCACATGAAGTGAGTTCACTGTTTTGACTTCTAGTGGGAAAGTCTTTTGGTTTCCGGAGCGCTGCTTTTGGGTTTCGTCACTTTCACTTGGTGTGTCGAGCCCCTTGTGTTCGGCGTTAAGTCGGCCGGACTGCTTGAAGACCCAACAATCTCTGTGGGTATGGTTTGCAGGCTTCCCGAAGGTACCATGTATTTGGCACAGTCTGTCCAGAATCTTGTTTAGGTTGGATAGCTCGTCACTGTTGTCCTTGAGGGGCAGTGTTTTATTGTTTGGCCGAGAGCTTTTGAATCCGGCGTTGACCGCCGTACTATTTGGGCAATTTTCCTTATTCCGGCGCCGATCTTTTCTGCGTCGTGATTTCCCATTTCCATCCCTGATTTCGGATGTACTCGGGTCGCTGGTGCTGCATCTAGCCAGCCAGCTGTCTTCCCCTGCGCAAAAGCGTGTCATGAGGCTTGTTAGTGCGGCCATTGTTCTTGGTTTTTCCTGGCCGAGGTGTCTGGCGAGCCATTCGTCTTGGACGTTGTGTTTAAAGGCTGCTAAGGCTTCAGCGTCCGGACAGTCGACTATTTGGTTCTTTTTAGTGAGGAACCTGTTCCAGAATTTGCGTGCTGACTCCCCGGGCTGTTGAGTTATGTGACTTAAATTGTCTGCATCCGGAGGCCGGACATAAGTCCCCTGGAAATTTGCTCGAAACGCATCCTCAAGCTCTTCCCAACTTCCAATCGTATTTTCTGGGAGGCTTTTAAGCCAATGCCGAGCCGGCCCTTTGAGCTTGAGGGGTAGGTATTTTATGGCATCGAGATCGTCTCCTCTTTCCATATGTATGTGTAGGATATAATCCTCAATCTAGACTCCGAGGTCTGTTGTTCCGTTGTATGCCTCTATGTTTACGGGTTTGAATCCCGCTGGAAATCCATGTTCCAGTACCTCGTCGGTAAAACATAGTGGGTGTGCGGCGCCCCTGTATTTGGGTGTGCCATTGTCTTCAAGTGCTCGGCTGGTTGTGTTACTTCGTGGAGTCTTCTTTTTTGGCCCATAGATAGACCTGGCCGGGTTATCCTTTTTCCGAGGATCTTTATGCTGATCGTGTGCCGGCTTGTGTGCGGCGCCCCTTGTTGCTTTTGGCCTGTCATCTGGTCGTCTATCCGGCCAGGCGGCTTCTTTCTTTTTTGACTGCGGGGGCTCTAAGGCCTCCTCGTCAAATTCGGGCAACAGCTTGCGCTTCGGGTAGCTCTTTGTCTGGTGACTAGTGCCATATTTATCTACGGTGTTGAGTACTTTGCTCCATCTCATTCTGAGTGCGTCCTCCGCTGTTTTGAGCTTCCGCTTTTGCTTCTTCAAACTTCTTGCAGTGGCGACGAGCCTTTTATGAAGATTCATATGCTCTGGTGATGTGAGGTCATCTTCACCGGGGATGGGTTGCTTGTCCAGTTCATGTCCGGTTGGCTGCTTGTTGACATGTGCGTCGTCCACTGCTTCGCCCTGCTCTAGGGCCGGGTCCGTATGGGTGCCGTTTTTGTCGATGCCGGTCTTCGGGCGGTGCTTGCGTTGCCGCTTTGGTTGTTCGTTGGGGGAGTTGTCCTTCGCCACGTCCCATTTTTCCTCATTATCGCTTCCTTTTGGTGTATCCACCATGTATACGTCATGAGTTGGGGTGGCTTTCCCATGCCCGGTAGGCGCTGGTTCTTGGTCGTCTCCGGCGTCGTCGTCCATACCGTCGATGTCTTCAGAGTCGTGGTCTAGCATGTCGGTTAAATCGTCGACAGCGGCTACCAAGTGGGCGGTGGGTGGGTTTTGAATTTCTTCGTCGTCCGCATCCCAACCGTCCTGACCGTAGTCCGGCCAGTGCTCTCCTGATAATGAGAGATATCTTAGCGAACTCAAGATGTCGCCGAAAGGTGAGTGTTGAAAGATGTCCGCCGCGGTGAACTCCATGATCGGCGCCCAATCTGATTCGATCGGGGGGGGGGCGCGGGAGGTTCGGAGTCTGGCGAGGAGTCCGGCACCTCGGAGTCACAAGCTTTATGAGGGACAAAGTCAGTGTTCGGCTCTATCGCCGTATAGGTTGCAGTCCCCGAGGCGGTGTCTAGGCATCCATCCTCGATCTGCGCAGCTGGCTCCGAATTGAAGATCGGAGCGGTTTCGAGTGCGGCCTCCAGGGTACTGTCCGGCTGCAGAGCTAAATCATGCTCGCCGCGACAGTGCGGCACGCTCGGCTTTGGCTCGAATCCATCGAGGATCAAGTCCCCGCGGATGTCATCCATGAAGTTCAAACTTCCGAATCTGACCTGACGGCCAGGGGCGTAGCTTTCGATCTGCTCCAGTTGGCCAAGCGAATTGGCCCGCAGTGCAAAGCCGCCGAATATGAAGATTTGTCCGGGGAGGAAGATCTCACCCTGGACTGCATTACTGATGATGATTGAAGAAGCCATCGAGCCTACCGGTGACGACACGGAGGAACTCTCAATGAAAGCACCAATGTCGGTGTCAAAACCGGCGGATCTCGGGTAGGGGGTCCCGAACTGTGTGTCTAGGCGGATGGTAACAGGAGACAAGGGACACGATGTTTTACCCAGGTTCGGGCCCTCTTGATGGAGGTAAAACCCTATGTCCTGCTTGATTAATATTGATGATGTGTGTTACAAGAGTGGATCTACCACGAGATCAAGGAGGCTAAACCCTAGAAGCTAGCCTATGGTATGATTGTTGTCCGTCCTATGGACTACAGCCATCCGGTTTATATAGACACCAGAGAGGGCTATGGTTACACAGAGTCGGTTACAAAGGTAGGAGATCTACATATCCGTATCGCCAAGCTTGCCTTCCACGCCAAGGAAAGTCCCATCCGGACACGGGACAAAGTCTTCAATCTTGTATCTTCATAGTCTTGGAGTCCGGCCGATGATGATAGTTTGGCTATCCGGACACCCCCTAGTCCGGAACTCCCTCAGGGATCCTTCCCTTAAAAACAACGGTGCGCCGTACCGTTGCGGAGATGCTTCGATTTGCGTTGCACTCCTCTTCCGCCTGCTGGGCCGAACTGACCCTTGTTGGTCAGCCGCCGCAGGTTCGGCTTCCCGCCTTAAAGGCACCTCCTGCGATGCACCATCAGTATAGGATGGTCAGAATTGAGCACGGATCAAATGATGGTGTCAAGACCTCGGTCGTAGTCACCTGGGACGCCGGAATCAAACCGGGGTAGTCAGCCGTAATGGCGACTAGGGCATTGTCCATGCTAAGCTGGTGGAACACCCCGTTAATCAGCTCCACCTTTATGTCCGGATCCTCTTCGGAGGTCGGATCAAGGGATCGTTCCGGATCCTCGGGCTGTGGAGTTAGGCTTCGTATGCCCTCCACATCCCGGCGCAGCTCCTGCGTCGAAATCACAAAGTAAAATACTTGACTTTGGAAGTATGGATCGGGTAGATAAACGTCCGCTTACCCAGCTCTGAGGGTTATTCATGGAGAATCTGTTCAATGGATTCGTGCGGAGAAAGTCCTCCTCCTCCCCCTTGTACAAGCCGGACAGGATCTTTGCCAGATCGGCTGCCGTGCTCGGCCCTCTGCGGCCGTGACGGGTGGCGTCGTCTTCCCCGTTGAAATCCCACATAGGGTGGCCCCTATATTGGAGTGGCTGCACCCCTCGCATAATGCACGTGGCCATGATTCCAATCATGGTCAATCCAGAGTGGGCCAGTAACCTAATCCGGCCCATCAGATAATGGACGCTCCTATCATCCTCCCGTTGAGGGCTCCGCGGGCGCCAACTCAGGCGTTTCTTCAAGGGAGCATTGCTGAACTCCGGGAGGCCGATCCGAACTGAATCCGACAGAGGGGCATCCTCCATGTAGAACCATTCCGAAGGCCAATCTTCGGACGCCTTCTTCAGGGTGCCGGATAGATATCCGGTCCCGGTGATGCGCCATATTTCGGCTCCGCCCACTTGATATATCGACCCCTCATAAGAACGGGGGACAAGGCAAAACAATCTCTTCCACAGCGCAAAATGGGGCTCGATGCCCAGGAACAGCTCGCAAAGAGCTACAAAGCCAGCGATGTGCAAAATGGAGGCAGGTGTGAGGTGGTGAAGCTGGAGTCTGTAGAACTCCAGGAGCCCCCGGAGAAACGGATGTATGGGAAATCCGAGCCCCCTTATTAGATAAGGGACAAAGCATACCCGCTCTCCTTTGGAAGGGTTGGGGACGCTCTCTGCCTGCTTTCCACCCTTGAAGGTGGCCAGTCCGGCTCGAACCGGAACCATGAAAGCTGGGGGAAGATATCCCTCGGTTTGGAGCGCCACTAGCTCGCTGTATGGAACTGAGCATCTCCCCCAATCTCCTGGCTTAGGGCTGGGAGCGCGAGAGGAGGAGCTGCGTCGACTATCCATGATGGAATGGATTTTTGTCAGAAGCGCTTCGATGAGAACTTGCGAATGGAGGATGGTGTGAGCTGGATCTAGATCCTCGCCTCTCTTATAGGCGGCTCGTTCGCGTGGCTAGGGGGTAAAATGTAAAAATACCCTAGCTTTTCGCATTCGTACGACACGTGGAAGAAGGCCATTATTGGGCGTAGAAGCCAAGGAGCGCAACAATTATATGGAAGCCGGACACTATTCGACAGGAACATGAAGTTTGAAGGAGAACCCGCCTTGCAACGCCGAAGACAATATACGCGCCGGACTCGTCGTCGCTGAAGCCTGGTTCGGGGGCTACTGAGGGAGTCCCGGACTAGGGGGTGTCCGGATAGCCGGACTATCATCATCGGCCTGACTCCAAGACTATGAAGATACAAGATTGAAGACTTCGTCCCGTGTCCGGATGGGACTTTCCTTGGCGTGGAAGGCAAGCTTGGCGATACGGATATGTAGATCTCCTACCATTGTAACCGACTTTGTGTAACCCTAGCCCTCTCTGGTGTCTATATAAACCGGATGGCTTTAGTCCATAGGACGAACAACAATCATACCATAGGCTAGCTTCTAGGGTTTAGCCTCCTTGATCTCGTGGTAGATCCACTCTTGTAACACACATCATCAATGTTAATCAAGCAAGACGTAGGGTTTTACCTCCATCAAGAGGGCCCGAACCTGGGTAAAACATCGTGTCCCTTGTCTCCTGTTACCATCCGCCTAGACGCATAGTTCGGGACCCCCTACCCGAGATCCGCCGGTTTTGACACCGACACCCCCCAATACGGGGAGGTGGAGTTTCTTCTTGTTTCCCCCCACCTCCGCAGGAGGAATCTACCTCGTCATCATCGGACGACGAGGGTATGACGGCCTTGCGCCGGGGGCCTCTCCTGGCCCCCTGGTCTGCCCCCTCAGGCCCCTCGTCCTTTCAAGATGGCGCGGCCTCCTCTTCTTCTTCTTCCCCTCTAGGGGAGGAGTGCGCCTCGTCGTCTTCGGACGAGGCTTCTGGCGCAACCTTACGTCGGAGACCCTTTCGTATCCCCGGGGCCTTCTTATCGGCCTTCTTCTCCGGCCCCTTGTAGGGCGCCAGGACTAGCATCTCCGTCAGGAGAGCATTTGCTGGGCTTTCTGGCAGCGGAGCCGGACAGTCAATCTGCTCTGCTGTCTCCACATAATCCTGAACAAATATGCACAATTACTTAAGGCTCCCCCATGAATATATTGGGAAGAACCGAATCCGGTGGCAGCCTGAGAACTCACCTGACTAGGAGGCCGCGCAGCGTGGAGCCCACGGTCCTCGGATATGGGAGGAGGTACTTCAGAGGCCTTGAACAACGCCTTCCACGCGTTTTTGTGCTTCATGTCGTAGAGCCTCTGAAGCGCCTGGTGTTCGGCCAGGACAAACTCCCACAGATTGAATGCCCGCCTTTGGCACGGCAGAATCCGGCGAACGAGCATGACCTGGATCACATTGACAAGCTTGATGTTCTTGTCCTTCATGCCCTTGATGCAGTTTTGGAGTCCGGTCAGCTCTGTAGATTCGCCCCAGGAAAGGCCCTTCTGTTCCCAGGAGGTGAGCCGCATGGGGGTTCCGGATCAAAACTCGGGGGCCGCCGCCCAGTTGGCGTCGCGCGGCTCGGTGATGTAGAACCACCCCAACTGCCACCCCTTCACGATTTCCGCAAAGGAGCCGTCAAGCCAGGTGACGTTAGGCATCTTGCCCACCATGGCTCCTCTGCACTCCGCTTGCTGGCCGCTCACGATCTTCGGCTTCACGCAGAAGATTTGCAGCCACAAGCCGAAATGAGGCTTGATGCGGAGGAAGGAATCGCATACGACGATGAACGCCGAGATGTTGAGGACGAAGTTCGGGGCTAGATCATGGAAATCTAGCCCGTAGTAGAACATGAGCCCGCGGACAAAGGGGTGAAATGGAAACCCCAGTCCACAGACGAAGTGGGCGAGAAACACGACCCTCTCGTGGGGTCCTGGAGTTGGAATGACCTGCCCGTCGTGTGGTAGCCGGTGCGCTATGTCTGCGGCCAAGTATCCGGCCGCCCGAAGATTCGCGATATTCTTCTCCTTCATGGTGGAAGCCACCCACTTACCTCCTTCTCCGGACATGTTTAACTGTGTGGAGAAGACTTGGACTAGGGCGCTGGAGCTCGAGGGGGCAAGAGTGGGCAAAGGAGGAAGAAGGCGTGGGTAAAAATGGGGAACTCTTATCCCTTTATAGAGGCGACGGAAGCGGTGCGCCTCCCCACTCGCCCATTGGGAATCGCTCACCTCCCGAGCACCACGATTGATGGCTTGGCGGGATTACCCATACCCGTATTGATGAGAATCCCGTAATAAGGGGACACGATCTCTGCTTCGACAAGACGTGTCAAGGAAACCGCCTCACAATATGCGCTGTGGCTGGTTGAAGGAAAGCGGTTCGAATAAAGACCTAACCGTAATGACATATCACGTCGTCTAAAAAAGAAGTTGTCAGCTGAAGTATCATTCTCTCTACGGTGGTATGTGAAGGTCATTTTGCAGATCCGGACATGGTCTACGTGTTCGATAATAACCTTGCAATGTCGAAGACAAGACTGCGCTCCGGACTCATCGTCATTGAAGCCTGGTTCAGGGGCTACTGAGGGAGTCCTGGATTAGGGGGTATCCGGACAGCCGGACTATATACATCATCCGGACTATTGAAGCGTGAAGATACAAGACACAAGACTCCGGCCCGTGTCCGGATGGGACTCTCCTTTGCGTGGAAGACAAGCTTGGCAATCCGGATATTATATTTCCTTCCTTGTAACCGACTCCATGTAAACCCTAGCCCTCTCTGGTGTCTATATAAACCGGAAAGGATGGTCCTTAGAAGGCTGATCACAATTACAACCATACCATCATAGGCTAGATCTTAGGGTTTAGCCTCTACGATCTCGTGGTAGATCTACTCTTGTACTACTCATATCTTCAATATTAATAAAGCAGGAAGTAGGGTTTTACCTCCCTCGAGAGGGCCCGAACCTGGGTAAACATTGTGTCCCTTGCTTCCTGTTACCATCAGTCTAAGGCACACAGATCGGGACCCCCTACCCGAGATCCGCCGGTTTTGACACCGACAGGGGGCACGTATCAATGCAATGCATGTGTCCATAAATCATTATCCAACAAACGTTCGCCACAAGCCTTTTCCTGACGAATGCCGTAAGAACCGTTAGATCGGCATCCGACAGTGTCAGTTTTGCCATGTCATTTAACAGAACAGCCACTCCTCCTACACAGAAATCTTCCATGTGAGTGTTAGCAACTACTGTATGCTCCCTCCATTCCGAAATGCAGTGCATATAGCTTTATTGAAAATTCGAACCTCGCAAACTTTTACCGAGTTTTCGTGTACCAAATTGCACATGTAGAATGCCATGTATATATCATTTCATTCATCTCTAGATTCAATAGAAAAGTTCCTATGATGTGAACCAAATGACATCTCTTTTCCAATCCCTACTCATAGGAATTGAGATGCTCCATGTCATCTCTTTCCCTACAACTTCCATGGATACATCTTCTATTCCTAAATAGATAGTACAACCCACTAGTAGCTTTTTTCCAAAACATGCAACTATGGCACAAGAACTATATAGTGTGCCAATAACTTTGAAAGATGGTCACTAGATGAAGGTAATCCGACAGTGCAGAGATGGCAAATCCGAGCACTACTGGCCGTTGGATATCATCAACATTCCACCAGATCTGCCACATGTACAATTTAGAAGACTCCATGGTTGAACTGGAGCATAATGCACAAACCTCAAAACACAAGCACTTCTCCTTTGTTCTAGAATCTTTTGTATCATAATTGATTTATTTTTTCTAAATGAATTGTCATTATTTGTTTTTTAATTTATGCTTTACAATGCACAACCCCATGAATCTTAACATTTTTATAAAACTAATTGATTTTGAATGAGATCTACATCATGCATATATGACTCAAAGCTTTACATGCTATAGTGTGTATTTATTCATAATTTGGTTTCAAAATCTCATGCATTCAATGCATGTGTACCTTACTAGTTTTGAGTAGAGTAGCAAATTTCATGCGGCCCCGGGTATATCAAAATGCAGGGCCCATGCATCATTGCCTTTCGGTCGAACCTACGTCCACAATTTTTTGTACGTACTATATCTCCACTAGTCCCCGAACCCAAAATGTTGCCTCGTTCCTGTAAAACCAATCGGCCCACACATATTTAAGGCATTGACTCGAACCCGTTTACTACGACGTGGCCCCGCACACCGTAGTACTCCTACAAACACTACCTCCATACTCATCATCGGTTTTCTTCAAGAGGACGAGGGAGAAGCCGATTTGTAGTGGAGGCACTTTCAAAAACAAGGATCTGTAGTGGAGACCCCTACCCTAGGGTGCCCTAGGTAGCTGCCGCACGCATCATTGTTTTCTCTTTTCTTTATGCTCTTGCACCCTAGAGTGAAATGATGGTTGCTTCGTCCGTCCAGCTTAATGCAGGAAAGGTGGGGCTTTTTGATTTGACCCCTCATCGGTCATTTTCTACTACTACGGCGCTACGACCAGGGTGCCTCCAATTCCAACCGCTGTTCCGAACTATAATTTGGTGCATTGCACATGGAACAAGACGGTGGATGAGCCACATGTCGGCCAAAGGGGTCCTGTTAAGTATGTCGCCATTTCGTGTGCGGACTGACCCTGCTTGAGTTGCTACGCCAACATGACAGGAGCAGCCTACCACTTGGTTTTGCTCCTTGGTGAATCCCGACTATATTGATCTAAAAAGATACATGCTGAACTACCCTCTCCGTCTCGGTTTTTTATTTTTAGGCATCTCGGTTTATAGGGCGTGCACGTAGTTCTAGGTCATCCATTTGACTAACTAAATATGAGTTACTATGTCATAAAAAGTGTATCATTGGATTCTTAAGCGGATGTAGTTTTATTTAAAAGTTGAGGGCGGGGATTTTCCTCACCACAACTACAGCCATGTACAACACAGCCTGCACGATATGCAGACGATAGCCAATCCAGGCGTGTCTGCTGGAGTCTGGCCACATGCTTGGACGAACTGATCTTCCATGTCTTGCAGGGATCGTCCAGGCACCAACATACTACAACACTGCTCTAGTACTATCGCTCGTCTCCCTCTTCTATTAAGTCACCCGACTTGCGGGGCCGGGGAGTGTGCCTATGGTTGGTTCTAAATTGCAGTTCCACATGTGTGTGCAAATGCAATATGATGGGCGTTCCATTCAGAGAGCAGTGTGCCAGACTGACCGACCATCTGGGGTGCGACGCGAATGCGACAGGGCGTGCTGTATACTCCGTACATGTGACCGTTGTTTTCTAGAGGCTTTGCTCCATGGCGCAATCCATGGATACAAAATTAGTATATTGTGCTATTTAAAAGTCGAGGGCGGGGCTTTTCCTGCGCGGTAGGCGGGGCAGTTCTGCCTAGTCGGTTCGATAGAGACGCGAGAAGATGAGGGAGTAGGCTGCTGCAAACGTAGGGCTGTGTGATTTGACAGCGAGTTACTGTTGGATAGGTGGGGCCCCGTGATTTGACTTGCCATTATCATTTTAACTGCGGTGCTATGACCGGTGTGAGTCTCCCGATTCCTGACCACCTCCATATAGGTGCCTCTCCCAATGCTCCACCATGTAGTACTACCTCCGTCTGGGTTTATTGGTCCCCATTGTATTTCGTGCCAAATTTTGACCATAGATTAAACTAACAAAATGTTCACGCATGTCATCAAACATTATATTTTAGAAAACTGTGTTCAAATACGAGTCCAATGAGATAATTTCTCTTGACATGCATTAACATTTTGTTAGTTAATTTTTAGTCAAAATTTGGCACAAACTACAAAGGGGACCTATAAACCAGGACAGAGGTAGTAGAGGCTGGCTCTTGCATGAGAACCCACTTCTCCACTTTTTCCTTGCCTCTCTTTCCTCCACATATGCAAAAATGCCATGTAAAGCGCACTATTGTACTTACTTGCTCCTACAGGTGCTAAGCTTGCCACATAGGCATAAAGTCTGATGTGGCAAGTTAATCAAGAAGAGAGAGACTAGTTTGGTGACCCAAGGAATAAATGGTGCTAAGCGCGTGTACCTAGGTGAAAAGACAATTTTGAGTCTATAGCTAATTAAATGAAGCAAACATAGCAACAAAAAACTAATAAGCACACCATTTCATTGGAAGAGGTCACTCCTTGGCAATTGCAATAAATACTACTCCCTGTGTCCCATAATATAAGAACGTTTTTGGCACTACACTAGTGTCAAAAACGTTCTTATATTATGGGACGGAGGGAGTACGAAGAAAGAGATAGAGAGAAGTAAAAAAATACAATTATAGCCAACCTTATAGCTAACCTTGTTGTAGTAGGAGTGACTAAGTGATGACTATGTATGACATGCCAACATCAGAGAGCCTAACGCACCGTGTTAAATCTCCAAGGGCGCGACCGCGTGAGCGACGCGACGGTCGTGCTAGGCGCGACCATGATACGGGTTGCTGGCAGCCCTTGGATCTGAGATCAAACGGTCGCATGCTAAGTTGCTGAAAATTTGCAGAATAACCCTCCAGGATAGGATATTCACCCATAGGTCTAGAATCATGCCATGCAACCGTTCGATCTCAGATCCAAGGGCTCTCGGAAGCCCGTATCATGGGAGAATGAAAAGCCACTACCCTTCCGTTCGCACGCTGGCAGTTCGCTCCTACTCGTCCCGGCACGTCCTTTAATACTACGGCGGTTTGCTCCTAGTCGTCCCGTCTTTTCACATTACGGCAGTTCCACTAATCCTAACCCTCCTCCCAAATCCATGGCATCCTAAATCTCCATGATCGGCGGTGAGCACAAGGTTAGAACCATCACCGGCGATGAGTTCAACGTCATCTACACCCGTTCTTCCGCGGCGGTGAAAGGATGGATTTCTCGCTTCAGACGCATGTTCGAAAACTCAGATGATGAGTGGGTCGCTGGGTTAGATGTTGAGTACACCATAGTCCTGGGACAAGAGAAGGATCTAAAGTACGAAGAGAGGAAGAAGCCCGCCGTGATCCAGGTTTGCGTGCATGACTTATGCTTGGTCTACCACATATGCCATGCCGACGTTGAAGGCCTGGATTTTAAGGACTTCCTCGAGAGCAACCTATTCAAATTCGTTACTATAGACTTTAGTAACGACAAAGAAGTCCTGGGTCGGATAGGCCTTGTTATAGGCAACCCCTTCGACCTCTAGAAGAATCGGCTAATGTCCTCTCCTCAGCCTTCAATGCTGACCCTGGCAGGAGCCATGGTTCATCCTTCATACGGTAAACTGGAGAAACCTCCATACACATTTCATCGTTATGCATGGCAGCGGAATGTACTAGATATAGACCACATCCACTACGTTGCAATGGATGGCTACCTTTGTTTCAATATCTACAAGGGTTGGATGAAGAGCAAGAGCCAAGTGTGCGGTTAAAGCAAAGAAGTATCAGCCAAGAGGAAGAGGGACAAGGACGAAGTCGAGGACGTGGACGAGGACTCCGAGTAAGGTAGCAGTGTCATTTCTCATGGTGGTTCTAATGCAGTGTCTACCGGAATAGTTGCAAAGTTTAATTTCAGGTGTGTTTAATTTAATTTGAGGGGTGTGTTGTGTTGAGCCCCCAGTAGAACTATGTTATGTTTCTTCTCGTTTCTTTAACTCTTCAGTACGTACATACTAGTATTATTTACATTTCATCTTTTACTTGGTATAGTACTACCACTCGTTTCTTCACATTATATACGTACAATATATATTGCCAACATCATATAGCCAGCAGTATAGTTGTCAAAGAATTTCAAGGTGCTTAGTTTTGTCAAAGAATTCCAGGGTGCTTAGTTTTATTTGAGGGGTGGATTGTGCACTTGTGGTGGACACCATTATTGTGACTAGCCTTTTTAATAATACTATATGCATAATTTGGTGACGAGCGCTCTCTATATGTACCACCTTTATAAAAATTTCAAGTTTTGCTCCATGGCGCAATCCATCGATACTACTACTATACAAAAGTATACATTTTTTAAAAGGCTAGAGTACTATTCATAACATATATAGCCAGCTAAATTATCAACCTAGAACGACGTGCATGCCATGTAGTAAACCGATACGGAGGAAGTATAGTAAAAATGAGGTGATTTTACCGAGCGATCGGCGGGGGAGCATGGCCTCGTCATGCGGTCCCACGTGTCATGATGTACCAAGGCGATGCGCGTGTCCCTCTTGAGGCAGAAGTAATACTACGTGGTTTGAGATGATGGCGAACCAAAGTGTGAAATAATGGTTGCTTCGTCCGTTTGGGAAGGTGTGGCATTGTGATTTGACGTCTCATTGCTCATTACTACTACTGGGCCGGTACGAGTGGGGCGCGTCCCCTGCTGTTCTGCACTGTTATTTGGTACTTGAAATGTCGACCCGGTTGCTATATGTCCCACATATCAGCAACAGGAAGTACGAAATTCATGAAAGGGAGCATCGACGGAGGAGTATACTACAGAATTCATGAAAGGGAGCGACTTAGTTTTGGAAAAATCTGTTTTTACGGAGTACGTACCCACTAGGGTTTATAGGGCTCATCTAAAAAACATTCTTTTTTCTGTTTGATAAGTCTCAATTCTAGTACTAGTAGTAGTACCATTACATGTTGGATTTTGAGGTGTGTTAGATCACCCGATGCAAGCAGTGTCAAGAGGAAACTAATCAATGCATGTAGAAGTTCATGGAAATTTAGTGGCCATTCATGCATTTGTTCTAATTAATGCCTCGTTAAACAATAACTTCTTGAGAAAAACGAGCATACTAATTACTTGTGCAAACTACGAAATTAATTCGACCACTCATCGTCTACCTTGGTTATAGAGATTTTGAAATTGAGCCATAAACTGGAAAGGAGGGAGTAGTAACTTTTGTCTCGATTACTATTTGTGGCCTTGTATAGATGCAAAATGTATTTTTTTATAGTGGCCTTGTATAAGTAAATGGAGGGAGTACTAAAGGACATATATATTCCAAACAATATGATAATCTCTCTAACCAAGGTACGTAGTAGGGACGAGGAGTAAACGGAGGGAGTAGTAAAATTTTCTCCTCGTGCTGTGAGCCACCGTATGCGTGGGCGAGGGAGTGGGCGTAAGGCGTATAGTAGTACTACTACTACTCGTAAGCAAGCTTCACCTCATCCTGCGAGCCACCACACCCGTGGGTGGGGAAGACGGCGTACTAAGCAAGCTTCTCCTTGTTCTACGAGTTGATGGGACACATCAAAAGGACTCCCGTGTATAGAGCCTTGCCTCTAAGGTAGGCCCCACATAGTTTGCCTCTTTTTTAACATAACATGTCAAGTCGCAATTTGTTTGTTCACCCGTGGTAGACGATCCTCCCTCCACCAAGTGGACAACCAGTACACATGTCAAATTACCTTGTGGGCTGCCTTTTTGTACAGAAATGAGCTCCACCGTGTACCCGTGTGGGTGTGGTTGGGAAAGAGACGGGAGTACGTGCGTCGTGCGTGCACCTCTTCTCTTTGTGCACATCCCCCACCTACGTGGGTGTGTGTGAGAGAGATACAAACCTAGACATAATGCACCGTCCATCCCCATGCCTCCGCCCAGTCCGACCACCAGTCACCACCACGCCCACTCCACCTCACCTTATCTCTCATCTTTCTCCCTCCATTTCTATATACAAGGGGCCACTATCAAAATTACAATTTCCAGATATACAAGGCCACTAACACTAATTGATGCAATATTAATGGTGTTTGCCTCGTGGTACTATCCAAGGAGGACATTAATTATCCCTTGCATGCATGCTGGAGTTTGTAAAAAAATGCATCTTGATGTTCTATGCAATGCACAGGCATCTTGCTAGTCCATGAAAACAACACATGGCAAAATTCCACGGTGAACGAGGGATTTGAATCTGTTGGGAGGGGCTGTTTGGATCTTGCCCGGGGTAGCCAAAATATTGGCGACCCTTTTGTCCACCGGTGCCTTTGCCACCGATGAACGAGGAATGGCTCGGGTGCTCATGTTGTCATGCGTCCTCCAGCGTGCACATTCGAGACGAGCTCGCACAAGATGTTTTTTTGTCCCACAACACCGCCCGAGCCGCCCGCAGACCGACCGGCGACCCGCAAATTACGCCATCCAACCGTAGCCGCACACATTATGACATCAACTCAACCAACCGGACAAAATTCACGCAAACACGTAGACAAACTGATATTTCATATAAACAACGACGGAAATCATATAAAATACCGGATTTTCATACAAACATGATGGATTTCATTACATTCAAATGAACTACACGGTGCTAGTTCTGGACAGCACAGGTATATAATACCTGGCCTAAATGGTCGCCCGCCGATTGATTTGTGTTCCTCATGTCCGGCAGCACGATCACCGGACTGCCGGGAGCCCCAGAGGTATATGCTTCAGCGCAAAGGACGGCTCACTTCCCCACTGCCCAACTGATATCATTGGCTGATGCCGAAGATGATGGTGGCCGGCACCGGTTCGAGTTCATCACCGGCCACTACTTCGCCATTGCCGGCACCGTCTCGAGTTCATCCTAACATTCCCCTCTTCCGTAGAGCCCATGCAGGGTCGACGAAGGTCCTCACGACAAAAGGATCCGGCAAGACACCTGTTGTGTACGTCGGCGTCGCCTCCGCAATGGCCTTCATGGGACCCAAGCGGCGGCGGCCTCCCGTGTTGTACTTCTCCTCGATGATGGCGGAGGACGCGAAGGCGCTGGCCACCGACTAGTCGCTCTCCGTGCACCCGGCTTCTGTCGCTACTTGCATGGCGTGGCCGCCGGCAAGGGAGTCTCGGCCACAAAAACGGGAGACGCGTTATGAGGCGGCGGCGTGGACGGCAGCACCGACGTCCGTGCGCCCCTCCTCGTCGAGCTGGCCTGGAGCGGCGAGTTGCTGAACCGCGCGCCGGCTTGGGGCGATAACTAGCTCCGTCGGGCGAGGGGAGGGAGGTGGATCAGTGAGCTGCATAGCTCGTATCCGGCGGGCTACCCAGCCGGCTTGGATGCGGAATAACTACTCTTCGTAAGCCATTGTAAGAGTGGACAAAATGGTGAAGGAGGAGATAGGGGAGCGGGGGAGGTGTGCGATTCTTGGCCGACGTTTGGCCTCGTTTAAATAGGAGATTATATAGACGGCGGACGGGAGGAGCTCGGCCGGTGTTGCATTTAATGCCGACACGGTCATGAACGGACATGTGTCCACAGTGGGTTTCTCGGCTTCCACACGGGCGGGTTTCATGGAGGCGTTTGAATGCGGCAAGGAGGCATGTTCAGTCGGGCATGCAGCGAGTGGCGCCCTCGACTCTGACCTAGGACACCGCACCGTTCTTCCACTAACGTGTGGGCTCTTTGGGTACATGTCCTGCATGTCAGTGACCCAACATAGGCAGCGCACAGCAGAGGAACCTTTGGTGGGCCAGGGCGGTCAGAAGCGGGCATTTCATAAACCGATGATTGTTCATTGAGTGTGATGTCATCTTTTTCATGTAGATAAGCATACTATGTTGATAGCCCGTTCGATACGTTGTGATTCATAAAGACCGCTGCAAACATCATTGTTCTTCTTATCACAGATAAGATTGATTAATACCCGTAACAATCCATGTCCTTAACAAAGGATGCATGCAAGTATAGGTTGAGCGTGTTTCTTGCGTCGTGTGTTGTGTGCATGCAGGCATGCGAGTGTTGCGTGCGTGCAAGGGTACGTTCCAGTGTTGCATGCATGGGTGCGTACGTGTGTGTGTTCATGAGTGCATGTGTATGTGTCAGTGTTGCACGCCAGCATGCGTGCGTGTGTATGTTATGTGTACATGTCAGTGTTGCACGCCTGCATGCGTGGGTGTCTTGCGTGTGTGCATGTGTACGTGTAGGGTGAGGCTACACGTCAGTCGACTGACTTTTTCATCTCTGGTCATTAGATTTTCCAGCCATTGGATACGAAATCAAGGGCCTCCAGTTTATCATCAAACTCCACCCCCCTGAGCCGCTAGCCACCACCGGCCGAACCGCCAGCCCCCGCCGCCCGCGGCCGGCCTGCGCCACCACGCCGCCCTGCCCTCCCCGAAACCACTCCCCACCGCCGGTCTGCCGCCGCACCGGCCATCCCTCTAGACCCCCC
>NC_041385.1:541693516-541713916 GCF_002162155.2 Triticum dicoccoides | reverse complement strand
TCTCCGGTGATCCCCACCCCACCACCCAATCAACGCCCCCCAACCACCGGCAACTGCCAACCAGAGGTCTCACGACTTCGAATACCCACCGACCACTAATTTATTACCATTTATGTCCTTCATATACGCGCTGACAGGTGGGCCCTATGGTAATGTGCGCTGCTGAATGTGGACCGTTTGACTGGTCAATTGATCGTGTTATCAACAAATTACGGAGCTGTATGGTGAGCCAGTGACTGTATGATCACCCTAAAATGTACTCCTATTTTATTAACATAGTACAGGCTCAAACTACCATTTCTTTCTTTCATATATGGGCTGATAGGTGGGCCCCACAGTTATGCGCCCTGATGGTGCAACACTAGTTGCGCCGCGTGGAACGTTTGACTGGTCAATTGATTGTGTCATCAACAAAATACGGAGTTGTACGGGTGAGCCAGTGACCGTATAATCATGACATGTATTTTTTTAACATGGTTCAGACGCAAGGGCTCATATATACGCGCAAGCACTCACCGCTATAAGCACACACACGCGAACCCTACCCCTACGAGCACCTTCGATGGAGTGGGCCAACATATATGATCTTGAGATTTTATGAAGTCACCATAGGTTCCTCGTAGTCGAGTGGAACGTCTCCTCCCACTGAACGCACATCGCCGGAAAATACTGAAATTAACACAAGATAAATGCGAGCACCGGGACTTTAACCTTGGTGGGCTCGAGAAACCACTGTCCTCCTAACCATCCAACCATATGTTGGTTAGCACGACAAAATGTATGTGGTGACCGTGATGAGCTTATTCTGAAGTCTAGTGACCATATCGTGCTTTCGCTTCAAATACAATGACCGTAAGTGTCGTCAACAAAATACGGAGCATGCATCAAATGCAAAGTCAGTCAGTGTCATCAACAAAATATGGAGACGTATCGTGAGCTAGATACCATTGTACTATTGTATATGCTTATTTTCTTAGTGGCCGATTGCATGTGTGGTGTGGTGGGCACATCATTTCTAGTTGTGGTGGGTCAACATGAAGACTCATGTGTCGGTTCCATCCTGCACCACATATAGGTTGGACCGAGACACGTTATACGAAGACCCATGTGGAGGACTCGGTGTACAACACGAAGCTACCAGAGTCGCGGAGGACTCTATCCCCACTGGTGATAAGCCGACTATATATGATTTGTAACCCTAGGCCCCCAGTATGTTGTAGAAGCTTGGGGGCTAGTTCGTCGATAGTATACACACACGCACAATGCCTGGTATTCACGTGTACTTTGTACACACCCCTATCACTAATATACAGTACCAGGAGTAGGCTCTTTCTTCAACTGCAAGGGTCCTATCCGAACTAGGGTAAAACTTTGCCTCGTATTACCATCCAGCCTAACAGCCAGGGATATCCTACCGAATGATATGATGAAATTATATCTGCCAACTACTAAGAGAGAGGTGTGTCTGGGGGGCAATGTGTGCGAGAGAGGCCTAAAGATAATGTGTGTGCGGGAGACACGTAGGCACATATATGTGCATATAGAGGGCTAGTAGAGACCGTGCGTGTGTATATATGCATGTGAGAGAAATAGCGTTTTCCAACTAAGATTAGTGAAAAGAGTGGTACATAGTAGTCAGAAAGAGAGAGAGAGAAATAGAGAGAGCATGTGCGTGAGACACCCGACACCCTGAGAGAGATTGTGAGCATGTGTGAAAGAGAAATGCCGATGCATATAAAGTATGTGCACTTATGCGTTAGATTGAGAAATATATAACGCGTTTGTGAGAACGGGCCGAGGCACAGTGCATCTACGTGTAAAAGGCGGTTCTACGCATTAAATTAAAATAAATGGCATTATTATTTTGGGATGAGATCATGAATTTTGCAAATTGCGTATGGACGAAAATCGGTCTATCAGACACCCATACTCTATTGAATTCTAGCATGTGCATGTGTTTATTTCATATTATCGATCCATAGAGTGAGAGCGGTTTGAAATACAGGCAATGGATGCTTTGGCAATTCATATATAAACATTAATTAGTGCACTCCATGTTGTTAGTGTGAAGAACTTTATACATTTGTCACTTGCATGGATACATTCCAAATTGCTAGCTACGAAATAGAATACATGTCGAATTCAACATAAAGGGGGTTTCAAAGGTTCGAATTCATAGGAAGTGCATTCATCTATTTGAACCCGAGATAATGGCATTTGTAAATCAGATGTAAAAGGGGGCATCAATCTTTGTTGTGACTTTGAACATGCTATATATATTCATACGCATATCTAACTTTTTTTTGCAGCCAAGGAGATTATATCTGGAACCATGCATGAACTGAGGTAAGTTGCATATTTTTTAATATATACTCGTGTACAATGTATATTCAAATGCACCCCCTCCATTCCAAAACAATCTTAGCTTTAGGATTTTCAAGACTAAAGATTTGTGAAGTTTGACAAATCCTGAAAGTTCAATTCAAGAGAACCAAAAACGTTAATGCTTCTGCCCCAAATATTGAACGAAGTGCCAAATAGGCCTCTGGTCACCTGAAACCACGCGGGACTAATGTTTGGTGGTAGGAAATTACTATCCTGACTCTGGCCCGTGTAGCCTATCAGCCCGATGTCCAAAGGTCTAAACCGGGGTAGGTTTGTAACTTCACCAAGACGCCAGTCTCAATCGCCTCCGAGAAGCATTCATACACTGTGGGCGCCTAAACACCCATGCGCTCGGCCGAAATCTATCCCGCCCACATTTGGGATACCTGACATGACTGTCCTACCGCCAACCCGCAATATGTCCAAAATTTTAGATGGGGGCAAAGTTTGTAACTTTCCCCAAATTTCAAACAAGCGCGTCTCAAACCGAAACATTGTTCCCCCTTAGTTCCCCGCCTCCCTCCATTTCCCCATTCATACTTAGTGGGCACGAAAACGCCCTCTCCACCAGTCGTGAAACCCCAGCCTCCTCCGTCCTCCACCCCATAGCGGACAATCCACCGCTGCCCTCCTCCATCATGCCGGAGCCGGTACCCCGACGTCGTCGTCCAACGCAACCGCAACCGCAACCGCAACGCCCTCAAGGACTTAGCAGCTGAACCCGAGGCAGAGCTGCCTCCACGACACCGACGCCGACGTGCGCCGTATAAGAACAACTCTTACCACGCCGTCCTGCGCCTCATTGCTGCCGCTCCACTGTCGCAACCGTCCACCGCACCGGAGCTGTTCCCGCTATGCCGTCGTTCGCCGCCTCGGATCTGGTTCCCTGCGGCCGACAGACGGCCACCGCACCACACTCAACAACTTGGCCATGGGTTCGTCCAAGGCTCCACCGTCCTCCACAACTTCTCGTTTCCAGCAAACCACAAGAAGATTGTTGGAAAAACAGAAGGAGGGCACATCACTGCCAGCAAAAAGAAGTACTCCTCTTCCCTTATTCATGCAAATCTTAAGTCTCTATTCACACCGTATTCATCCCACGAAAGAAACTAGTTGACCGCTTCTTACTACATCTTCTTCGTGATACTAAATGCACAA
The DNA here is from genome assembly GCF_002162155.2 of Triticum dicoccoides. Taxonomy (NCBI): domain Eukaryota; kingdom Viridiplantae; phylum Streptophyta; class Magnoliopsida; order Poales; family Poaceae; genus Triticum; species Triticum dicoccoides. Next base: position 541,710,373 of record NC_041385.1, on the reverse strand, counting down.
GGTTTCCTCCCTTTACTATTTCACCTTTGCTACAGGTCAGTAGCCCGCCTGGATTTCAATTCAGGGTCAGTCACACCGCAATTAAAAGAAGCAGCACCCGCTTAGGCGCGCGGAGCACCTAGTCCGCCTATTCCCCGGGGAAGTGGCGCATCGGTGTCTATCATAGGGGTGTGGGGCGCAGGAGCTGCTTGCGCCCGATCTGGAGGTCGGCTGGGCTTGCATGGATGGCCGGGGGGAGGTGCCAAGCACGGCGGTGCGGTGAGGTCGAGGGGAGGGCGCAGGCAAGGGAGGAATACTGGGTCGGTGGTCGCTGGCGTTTCGAGGAAGATCGTCAACACTGACTGGCTGGAGGTAGATGAAGGTGATCTGCCCGTTCTTTGTACATCGGTTGGTGCATAAAAAATGGATTGACCTATTTGTTTTCAGTCGACTGTTATTTTCATAGAATCCTGTAGTAATCTAGTGTGCCATGCATGTTGTAGAGCTATCATATCTCTCCCGTCATTTATTTCTCACCGACCTGTTATCTACTACCTTTACACTGTACTAATTATGCACACACTTCACCCATACTCACATTATTGTTTTTTATGCACGGGTATTTCAAACTCTGACGCAGTGTTGATGAATGCAGAAAAGAAAAGACAGAAGTCGCTCCAGTGTAATTCGAAGATAAGCACTAAGCGTTTCAGCGCTCTAATGGGTGCAGTGTTAGCAGTTGGAGACAGTAAATGTAGCTCTGCAGTTGATGATCTCAATTGCCACACGCAACCATCCCAGGTTCTTGCTTTAACTTCGCGTTGTCAAATGTGGTTGCATGTTGCATATGGTGTCTAGCTTGTATTGTTTCCAATTTGGTTAAATTGCATCTGCTTACTTTACACATTATACCTTCGATAATGACATGCCTTCCTGTTTTTGATACATACGACATATGTCTATTAACCATGTTCGTACATCAAACTAATGCTCTTTTTTATCCCTCGTCAATCACTTATGATGAGACAGTCACCCGAGTGGGTTACTATGAGACGCCCTACTCGTTTAAAGAATGCAGTGTCATCCTCCCCACATGATTCTCAAGAAACAACAAGGCTAAATGAAGATAGTCAACATAGCTCTCTAGTTAATCACCGCAATTCCCCCACACCACCATCGCAGGTGCTTGCTCTTACTTGGTAGTGTGATATGTGGTTGCATGTTGCATATGGTATGTACCTTGTAATGCTTCTAATTAGGGTAAATTGCATCTGCTTAGTTAACACATTATACCTGTGAATATGACATGTCTTCCTGTTTTTGGTACATACTACGTCTTTCTATTAACCATGTTCTTACATCAAACTACTTTTCTTGTGTATCCCTCATCAATCACTTCTGACGATACACCTTCAAGTTGACAGTGTAATATTGGTTGCATCTTGCATATCATTTCAAACATATATTGCCTCTAATTTGTTGAAGTGCCACTTATAATGAGACACATCTAACTTGGTAGAGTGATTTTGGTTGGATCTTTCATATGGTGTCTAGATTGCATTGCTTCCAATTTGTTGAAATGCCTTCTGCTTAGAGTTTTTCATACATATTCCATCATCCTACAATGTGGTTTCCATACATAAAAGTTGTGTTCGTCAGTATCATGCATCAATGAATTTGGAAGAGCGAATTTCATTCCTTTTTGTTGTGTGTTTACTTGGCAAGGCAAAATCTGAAAGGACGAAGGCACGGAATGATGGTGGTCCTCTGGAGCAACCGAAATAGATGATCTCTGCAGATTCTCCTCCTACTCATACTGCAGTGCTAGTTCCAAATCTCATCTCCCCTACTCCACAACCCAAGGTGCTTGCTCTAACATGGCAGTGTGATATCTGGTTGCATGTTGCATATGGTGCCTAGTTGTAACACCCACGATGCGGCTATATCTCCCACGTGTCGAGGCACGATTTAGAGGCATAACCGCATGGTGGTGTTGTCGCAAGAAGGGTCATCTTCACACAGTCCCAAGTAATGAACAAGAATGTGATAAAGAATTGGCTTACAATCGCCACTTCACACAATGAACATATAATTCATACATCTTTCAAACTACACACATAGTCCGACTACGGACGAAGCCAAAAGAAAAGAAGATAACCCTAAATGCTAGATCCCCGATCGTCCCAACTGGGCTCCACTACTGATCAACATGAAACGAAACATAGCAACGACCAAGATCTTTGTTGAGCTCCCATCTAAGCTCGGTTGCATCACCTGCACTGGTATCATCGGCACCTGCAACTGTTGTGATAGTATCTGGTGAGTCACGAGGACTCAGCAATCTCAAAACCCGCGAGATGAAGACTATTTAAGCTTATGGGTAGGAAGTGGTAATGAGGTGGAGTTGCAACAAGCACTAAGAAAATATGGTGGCTAACATACGCAAATAAGAGCGAGAAGAGAAGCAACAGAACGGTCGTGAAGCTAGCAATGATCAAGAAGTGATCCTGAACTCCTACTTACGTCAAACATAACCCAAAACCATGTTCACTTCCCGGACTCCACCGAAAAGAGACCATAACGGCTACACACGCGGTTGATGCGTTTTAATTCGAATCTGGTGTCAAGTTCTCTACAACCGGATATTAACAAATTCCCATCTGCCACATAACTGCGGGCACGGCTCTCGAAAGTTTATACCCTGCAGGGGTGTCCCAACTTAGCCCATCATAAGCTCTCATGGTCAACGAAGGATATTCCTTCACCCAGGAAGACCCGATCAGTCTCGGAATCCCGGTTTACAAGACATTTTGACAATGTTAAAACAAGATCAGCAAGACCGCCCGGATGTGCCGACAAATCCCGATAGGAGCTGCACATATCTCGTTCTCAGGGCACACCGGATAAGCTAAGCGTACGAGTACCAACATAACCCAAGTTGCCAAGGGACGGTCCCATGCAGTGCTCTAGTTTGGACCAACACTCAGGGGAGCACTGGCCCGGGGGGTAAATAAAGATGACCCTCGGGAGCGCGACTCTCAAGGGAAAAAGGCTTAGGTGGCAAAAGTTAAAACCAAGGTTGGGCCTTGCTGGAGGAGTTTTATTCAAAGCGAACTGTCAAGGGGGTCCCATAAATCACCCAACCGCGTAAGAAACGCAAAATCAAGGAACATAACACCGGTATGACGGAAACTAGGGCGGCAAGAGTGCAACAAAACACCAGTCATAAGGTCGAGCCTTCCACCCTTTACCAAGTATATAGGTGCATTAATTAAATAAGGGATATTGTGATATCCCAACATAATCATGTCCATCATGGAGCAATCTTCAACTTCACCTGCAACTAACAATGCTATAAGAGGAGCTGAGCAAAGTGGTAACATAGCCAAGAAATGGTTTGCTAGGAAGGGTGAAAAGGTTAGAGGCTGACATGGCAATTTGGGAGGCTTGATAAACAAGTGATAGGTAGCACAGCGTAGTGATAGAACGAAGCAACTAGCAAGCAAAGATAGAAGTGATATCGAGGGTAATGGTCATCTTGCCTGAAATTCCGCAAGGAAGAAGAACGAGTCCATGAAGAAGACAAACGGACGTAGTCGAACAAATCCTCACAACTCCGGAACGAAACCGAAGCTAACGAGAGAAGCAAACCGGAAAGAAGCAAACAACATGGTAAACACACAAGCATAAACATGTCACGATGCACAAACAAGTATGATGCATGTCCGGTTTAATGAGGCATGGCATGGCAATTTGCACAAACAACACTACAAGTTAAGTTTGGCTCAATATGCAACGAGTTGCATATTGACGAAACACCACATCAATTATTTAGTTCTCTCTCGTTTAGGAACACGACAAAATTACATGTTGTTATAAACATGGCAAGAGGTGAAACATAATTAAACTACCTATCTAGGCAAGTTTAAGCGAGGTCGGAAACAACAAACAACAATTCCGGAAATCCCCATATGTTATTTAGCAATTTAACGCAAACAACAATTTTAAACATTTTAATTGTTGTTATCATGATGCGAATGACATATGCAAGTTTTATGCAATTTTATGAAAACGTTGACATGAGCATTTTATGAAGCATTTGTCACCGTGGTGGAACGAAAGGGGTGCCACGGCAACTACAACGAAAATGGTGCCACGACAACATTCCGATGATCCGACAACTCATTGAGACACCGATGCAAAAGAGCAAGTGTGTGGATGTGCGGAACATGCAAAAGATGGTGGGGTGATCCCGGTTACCGGGTTCCCACGGGTCGACGACATGGCAAATAAGGAGGAACGTGCATGAAGTAAATGGGCATGATGCAAACATACGGTTCATCTCAGACAACATGCATTCGTCCACGGGTCATCGTCTCGGCGGTTATACCTTTGAAGCGTGCAATTCGGGGCGGTTCGAGTCGGTGCAAAGTAGAGGAAGTAGACGTTCTCGTGGCGGTCGTAGTGGAAGTAGTTGTACACGGATCTTGTCGGATCCATGGCGACGGTAGTCGTACACAGTTCGGAGAGGAACTTGTCGTATCCATGTAGTTGAACTTGGTGTATCCGTAGGGTACTTGTGAACTTGAGGGTCGACGGTAGTCGTTCACGTTGTAGTGGACTTGGCGAAATGCACCACGACGGTAGTTGTATGCTGGTCGGGGGAGAACTTGGCGTCGCTGGACTTGGCGATCCGGAGATGGCGATAGAGGTACTTGACGGGCCATCGTGTAGTCGTACTCGAGTTCCTCGCGCACCTGATGACTTCGGAAGAGAAACTTGGCAATCCAGGTTGTTGCGGCCATGGTCTTGACTTCAACAGTGCTAGGCAGCGGAGAGCATGCACAACAGGGCACGACAGAGGTTGTGCACGGCAGCAACGGGTCTGCCAAAAGAGGCAGAGGACATGGCGCCATGGATGAGCGGCAGCGGCGGATTCGGGTCACGCGAGGGCGGATCTGGCGGGACCTGATCCGGCCGGAGTCGGGACGAAGGTGAGCTCCAGCGGCGGGGCTTGGTGGCGGGGCTGGCACAAGGAGACGGGGCAGCGTCGGGCGCGTAGGGCTCGGGGACGAAGCACCAAGGACGAGGCAGGAAGGGAAGGAGAGGGCGCACGGGGTCTGCTGGAACTGCAGGTCACCCGCGAGGAGGCTGGGGATGCAGATGACGGCGTGGAGGCGTGGTAGCTCGGGGCTGTTCCTAGTGTTGGAGGCCGGGACTTTGCCGGCAGCAGGGCGTCGCGGAGGAGCAGGAGAAGGGGAGGCGTCGCGTGGAGGGGCGTTGGGGTGGTTCTCGCCAGGGCGGCGATGGCGAGGAGGGGAAGAGGTGCTCGAGCCTTGCAGCGCGGGGAGCTCCTCTCCCTGGCAATGTGTGTTGTGTGTGGCGGCGCAAGGGAAGGAGGAGTCATCGATGGGAGTTGGGGATCGGGCGCTGGGTGTGGCTAGGGTTAGGAGGGGTTTAAGTGGGTTGTGGGAACGGGTTGGTCTGGTTGGTTAGGCCCAAGAGGCCTGGCTGGGCTCTCTCTCTCTCCCTCATATTCTTTAGCAGAAAAGAATTAGAGAGAAGAAAAGAAGAGAGGGTTAGGGAAAGAACTTGCGCATGCAGACAATTTTCCCGGACTCATAAAAATGAGCTTGATCCAAGAAAAATAGAAAGTGAGCATGGGCGTGAAGTTGAATTCAAACTCATTTGAATTTAATTCAAATGAGTGTAGGAAGGAAGTGGGTATTTGGTAGACCCAAAATGTTGAGAATTTTGGAAGAGCCTCGATAAATGAGATAAGAATTGTTGGCAAAGTTTGAGGCAAGGAATTGAGGTATAAAATGCATGGAACTTAAACTGTAAGTGTGTTATGGTTTATTCCTAAAGAATGGAATATTTATCATAGCTCCCTAATAATATTGGGAGGGTAATTGTTATAAAGAGAAATCACCATGTGTGTTTCCCTCGATTTAAATGGATCGAAGGTCCATACAATTTATTTAGATGAATCTCTAAAATTAATGATATGATGGCATGATGACATGATGCAATGCAAGAGATGGCATGATGAATGCACAAACAAAACAAATCACATGACAAAACTCAGAATAGCTGGAAGTCTTCTGGAGCGTCAGTCTCGGGGCGTTACACTAGCTTGTATTGCTCTTAATTTGTTAAATTGCATCTCCTTAGCTTACACGTTATACATGTGAATATGACACGCCTTCCTGTTTTTGGTACATACTACATCTGCCTATCACACCATGTTCTTACATCAAACTACTGTTCTTGTGTATCCTGCATCTATCGCTTATGATGAGACAGTCACGCCCGTGGGTTAATATGAGACGCAATACTCTTATAAAGAATGCAATTTCATCCTCTCCACATGATTCTCAAGAAACAGCAAGCCTAAATGAAGATATTGAACGTAGCTCTATACTTGAAGACCGCACTTCCCCGACACCACCATCACATGTGCTTGCTCTAACTTCGCAGTGTGATATGTGGTTGCATGTTGCATACGGTGTCTAGCTTGTAATGCTTCTAATTAGGATGAATTGCATCTGCTTAGTTTACACACTATACCTGTGAATATGACATGCCTTCCTATTTTTGGTACACACTACATCTATGTGTTAACCTTGTTCTTACATGAAACTACCTCTCTTCTGTATCCTGCATCAATCACTTACAATGAGTCACCTTTATTCGTTGCATATTGCATATTATTTCTAGCTTGTTGCCATGTATTGCTTCTAGTTTGGTCAAATACATTTGTTAGGGCGCCCTTTTAATTTGGAAGAGTGATATTGGTTTCATCTTTCATATGGTTTCTAGCTTGCATTGATTCTAACAAGTTCAAGCACCTTGTGTTTAGTTTACACTTTATACATCATACATGTCAATATGTCATGTCGTCCTGTTTTTCATACATATTCCATCCTCCTATCATGCAGCTGCCTTACATGAAAGTAGTGTTTGTCAGTATCATGCATCAATGGGTTCTGAAGAGCAAATTTTATTCCTTTTTCTTGTGGGTTTGACTTGACAAGGCAAAATCAAGAAAGAGGAAGGAAAAGAGTAAGGAAGGCGATGATGGTGGTCCTCTGCAGCAACGTAAACGGGGCATCTGTACCGATTCTCCTTGTACTGATAGTGCATTACAAGGTCCAAGTCTCCGCTCCCCTACTCCACCATCCAAGGTGCTTGCTCTAACTTGGCAGTGTGATATCTGTTGCATGTTGCATATGGTGTCTAGCTCGTATTGCTCCTAATTAGTGTAAACTGCATCTGCTTAGCTTACACATGATACATGTAAAATATGACACGCTTTCCTGTTTTTGGTACATACTATATCTGTCTATCACACAATGTTCTTACATGAAACTACTCTTCTTGTGTATCCTGCATCAGTCACTTATGATGGGACACCTTTAAGTTGGCAGTGTGATATTGGTTTGCGTCTTGAATATGATTTCTAGCATGTATTTCTTCTAGTTTGATGAACGCCACCTATGACGAGATAGTTTTAACTTGGCAGAGTGATATTGATTGCACCTTCCATATGGTGTCTTGCAGTGCTTCTAATTTGTTGAAGTGTCTTCTGCTTAGTTACCACATCATAGGTGTGAATATGTCAAGCCGTCCATTTTTTCGTACATATTCCATCCTCATATCATGACTTTGCCTTTCATCAGAGTAGTGTTCGTCAGTATCATGCATGCATAAGTTCTGAAGAGTGAATTATATTCCTTTTTCTTGTCAGTATGACCTCACAATGCAAAATCAATAAAGCTGAAGGAAATTGGCAAGGCATTGGATGATGGTGGTCCTTCCGAGCAACTAAAATGGAGGTTCTCTACAGATTCTACTCCGCCATCCTCCCAACAAGATTTGCAAGACAACGCAAGGCTAGACAGTCAACTTAGCTGTGTAGATGATGAGCACATCTCCCCTACTCCACCATCACAGGTGCTTGCTCTAACTTGGCACTATTATATGTGGTTGCATGTTGCGTATGATGTCTAGCTTGTATTGCTTCTAACTTTGTTGAATTACATCTGCTTACTTTACACATAATGCCTGTGAATATGACATGTGTTCCTGTTTCTACATCAGACTACTGTTCTTGCATATCCCGTATCAGTCACTTATGATAAGGCACCTTTAAGTCGTCACTGTGATATTGGTTGTGTCTTGCATATGATTTCTAGCATGTACTACTTCTAATTTGTTCAAACGCCATACAGTTTGAACTTGGCAAAGTGATATTGGTTGCATCTTTCATATGGTGTCTAGCTTGCAGTGCTTCTAATTTGTTGAAATGCCTTCTGCTTAGTTACCACATCATAGGTGTGAATATGTCATGCCATCCTGTTTTTCATACATATTCCATCCTCGCATCATGTGTTTTCCTTTCATCCGAGTAATGTTCATCAGTATCATGCATGAATGAGTTCTGAAGAGCGAATTTTATTCCTTTTTCTTATCGGTTTGACTTCACAATGCAAAATCATTACAGCTAAAGGAAATTAGTCTGGCAGTGGATGATGGTGGTCCTTTGGAGCAACTCAAACAGGGGGTCTCTACAGATTCCAATCCACCATCCTCCCAACAAGATTCGCAAGACAACACAAGGCTGGACAGTCAACATAGATGTGTAGATGATGAGCACATCTCCCCTACTCCACCATCACAGGTGCTTGCTCTAACTTGGCACTATTATTGTGGTTGCATGTTTTGTATGATGTCTAGCTTGTATTGCTTCTAACTTGAGTTGCATCTTCTTACTTTACACATAATGCCTGTGAATATGACATGTGTTCCTGTTTCTAGAACATATGTGTACATGATGAGCACATCTCCCCTACTCCACCATCACAGGTGCTTGCTCTTACTTGGAACTGTTATATGTGGTTGCCTTTTCCGTATGATGTCTAGTTTGTATTGCTTCTGATTATGTTGAATTGCATCTGCATAGCTTACAGCTTATACCTGCAACGATCACTTACCCATAAGACACATTTATCTTGGGACTGTGATGTAGGTTGCATCTTGCATTGTCTTCTAGCTTGTACTACTTCTAATTTCTTGAAATGGCACTTACGACAAGACACTTTTTACCTGATAGAGTGATATTGGTTGCATGTTCATATGGTGCCTAGCTTTCATTTCTTCTAATTTTGTTGAAATGCCTTCCGCTTACTATTTTTTCATACATATTCCATCCTCCTATCGTATGTGTGAATATGAAATGCTGTCTTTTTTTGTATATATTCCATCCTCCTATCCTGCACTTGCCTTACATCAAAGTAGTGTTCGTCTGTATCATGCATCAACCAGTTATGCGGAGCTAATTTTATTCATCTTCTTGTGGTTTTGACTTCATAAGGCGATATCAGAAAATAGGAAGGAAAAGAGTAAGTTAGGAATGTTGGTGGTCCTCCGCACCGACGCAAACAGAGACTCTCTAGATTTGCCACTTCTACTGCTAATGAAGTTGAAGTCCCAAGTCTACATGATGAGTTATCTCCCGTACTCCACCATCGCAGGTGCTTGCTCTAAGTTGACAGTGTGATAATTGGTTTCATGTTGCATATGTTGTCTAGCCTGTATTTCTTCTATTTTGATTAAATTGCACCTGCTGAGTTTATACGTTATACATGTGCATATGACATGGCTTTCTGTGTCTAGAATACACTGCATCTATCTATCATACCATGTTCTTACATCAAAGTACTGCTATTATGTATCTCGCATCAGTCACTCATGATTGGACGCTTTTAACATGGCAGTTTGATAGTGGTTGCATCTTGCATTGATTTCTATGTTGTAGTGCTTCTAATTTTTCGAATTGCCACTTATGACAAGACACTTTTAACTTGGCAGAGTAATATTGGTTGCATCTTTCATATGGTGTCTAGCTTGCATTACTTCTATTTTCTTGAAAATCCTTCTGCTTAGTTTGCACATCATAGCTGTGAATATGTCATGTCATCCTGTTTTTCTTACATATTCCATCCTCATATGGTTGTCTTACATCAAAGTATTGCTTGTCTGTATCATGCATCAATGAGTTCTGAAGAGCGATTTTATTATTTTGTGTTGTGGGTACGGCTTGACATGGCAAAGTCAAAAAAGAGCAAGGAAAATAATATAGTAGGGACTGTTGTTACTCGTCGGGTGAAACGGAAAAGGATCTGCCGTCGAGATTCTGCTGGTACTTATAGTGCAGTAGAAGGTCCAAGTCCACCGGCTAAATCTACAAACACAGTATCACCTGCTCCACCAGCTACAGCATCGCTTCAACTGTACCAGCATCTCAACGAGTTACTCCTTCGTTTGCTCCAGAACTGGCCAGTTCCCAAGCTGCCTTCACACCTAACACTACTTTCGAAGCACTGCTGACACAACAGGACTTGGCAAGATCAGATGAACCTCATGAGCATCAACACCAAGACGGTACCTTACCGAGTCAAGTTGTAGTTGCATGCTCCTTTATATGTACTCTCACAGTTTGATGTACACTAACACTTTCCATATTCGTTGTTAAACTAGCACCACAGCACAAGCGGAAACAGACATCAGGGATAATGCTTAACAAATTAACAAAATCTAAAGGAGGAAGAATGGAGATCCATTTTGAGGCAGGTTTAAAAAGGCCACGTGATGCTACAGAGTCAGCCAAGTTAGTATCAGAGGCAGCCGTTGCCGTTAGGTGTCATGCACGTATCCTCCGAACGTGGATCCAGTATAGGAATGAGAAAGACAATACCCAGTTTAACACCTTCCTTGACCATTTATCCATAAGTAATGTTATTCATCACAATTAGTAATATTGCCTTGCTCTGTCCCATACTTTCTAGCTTCCTCCTAATAAGACTCACATTCTTTTTTCAACAAATGAGGTTCAAGTTGGATCCGAAAGATGATGCAACTAAACAAGCATGCACTCATGTTTTTCAGTCTGCTCTGCGACAGTATTGGTACCACCTTAGAAAAATCTCACTTTGAAGGCAAGGCTAACAATGAAATAGCCCAAACATCTCTAGTGGAATACATTACAGATGAAGACTAGACAACCCTCATTAAACACCGGTCTGATCCAAAGTATCAGGTAGGCTATATATATTTGATCAGACCACATATTGAACTTGTATTTATGTATGTGCCTTACAGGTGTATCTTCTTCTAGGCTAACTCTTTGAAGAACAAAACCAACCGTTCTAAAGTGAAATTCCAACAGACAACATGATCTCGTAGCTATATTGCACACTGCGATGCTCTTGTAAATAGCTGCTACTTCCTTATTTTTTGTGCCATATTATCGTATCTATATTGACTTGTTCCAAATACAGAGAAAAGCCCGTGCGGACCAAAAAGAACCTGAACTGAATGCAGTGCAAATCTTCAAGGATTGCCACACCAGCAAGATGAAGGGCATGAGCACACCAGTTCAAGCCACTGTTGTAAGTTCTTACTCCTCCCGCCTTGAACTGATTGGTACTATGATGTGTTCATTTAACTACTTGGTTTGCAGCCAATATCACTTACTCTGTTCACTTTTATACACAGTTGTCTTAACGTATCATTTCACCTTACATGGTTTAAAAGAGATGAAGGATATTCTTTTGGTCTTGATCCGTAATCTAGTTGTTGTGTTCATGTGCGCACACAATGATAAAATAGCCTGTTTGTTTTATATCTGTTTGCCCATGATATGAATGATGTCATACTATGTTCATCCTACTTTAAACCATGTCTCTTTATCCTTAGATATCAACGAATGTGAGGAAATAGACAATACAGTAGGCATGCTACATGGACATATGTTCCGAAAGTGATTTTATTATGTAGTTGGCACTACAATACATGCTAATGTATTACAGTAGTTCACCAAAATAAGTTATTTATAAACGTTTAACCTACTTTGTTTGTTCCACTACTAGGAAAATGGCTATAGATGGGATTGACACTAATGGCGCACCAGAAAGATGGTGCGCCATTAGTATATACTAATGGCGCACCACAATCTGATGCGCCATTAGAGTTTAAACAACTAATGGCGCACCATGCTACGGGTGCGCCATTAGTATCAAATTTTTTTTTAACTAGTGCGCCTGTCCAAACATACTAATGGCGCATCCCGGCAAAGTGCGCCATTAGTAGTTGTAACTACTAATGGCGCACTAGGCAGCAGGTGCGCCATTAGTATAGATTTTTTTTTTGAACTAGTGCGCCTATCCAAACATACTAATGGCGCATCCTGCCCAAGTGCGCCATTAGTAGTTGTAACTACTAATGGCGCACCAGGCAGTGGGTGCGCCATTAGTATAGGATTTTTTTTTGAACTAGTGCGCCTATCCAAACATACTAATGGCGCATCCTGCCCAAGTGCGCCATTAGTAGTTGTAAGTACTAATGGCGCACCATGCAAGAGGTGCGCCATTAGTAAGTGGGCAGCAACAAGATATTTGGGACATCCTCTCCTACCCACACACTCACTTTCTCCCCACTTCATTCTCTCCACCTCCTCCTTGTCTCGGGTGCCTCCTCTTTTTCACCTCATTTCCACCATAGATTCATTCAAATTAAGTGGTTAAATTACCTTGTTTTAATAGGTAAGTAAGGGGGGAAGCTATATTTAGGTTGTTCTCCTTACAACAATGTGCACATGCACTTTTTATGGCCTAGCTAGATCTATGTATGTTCGTGGTGTTGCATATGTTTGTGGTGTTGCATATGTGTTTGTGTTTGGAGGTGTACCGGTATTTGATATGCGATAGTTGCCAATATTTTGCCGGAATGTTGATTCATTTCCGTTTCGGCGAGAATTTTGGCATTAAGCATTCTTTTTGGTCCTATTTTTAGGGAAGGTCATGCCAAATTTTTGTTTGGTTCTAAAATATCGTTTTTCTCTACCCCGTAGGCGACCATGGTCCGCACGATGACCGAAGGCATCGTGAATAGGTTTTTGAGGTCCGCGAAGGCCGAGATGCTTCAAAAGAACGAGACGGAGATAAGATGTCCGTGTCGAAGATGCAAGCTGAAGAGCCTTATTGCGGACCCGGATTCCGGGCAGGTGCGGGACCACCTGCTGTTGCGTGGTTTCATGGATGGCTATCGGTGGCAAGGTGATGAAGATGACTACGAAGTCGTCCATGCGGGCCGGGCAAGAAATGAGGAAGGGCAGCAAGACAACCACCGCGGCTCGGGCGGGCGAGAAGACGAAGAATCCCCAGGAGATGATCACGACTGTGATGCTGTACACAGTCATCATGTAGAAGATGCAGGACATGATGATGAGGAAGATGCCGGAGCAGGCGACGGGCATGATCATGAAGATGATGATGCCGGCGGAGCAGACGACGCTGGACCATCGATGGGCTGGGTGCAGGACCCTCATATTCAAGAGCTGCTTCTCAAGCAGACGGATAACGCAAGAGCTGCCGCCTGAGAGAAAGCCAAGATGGATCAACTTGAGTTAGACGCGGTTACTCCATTGTATGAAGGATGCAGGCCCGAGGATACCCGCCTGAAAGTAACGCTCATGGCCCTGGAGATGAAGGTAAAACACAAAATGACTGACGCATGCTTCGACGAGAACATGTCATTCTGGCACGAACGTCTTCCCAAGGGGAACAAGTGCCCGACCAGTTTGGAGGAGGCGAAGAAAATCGTGTGTCCTCTGGATTTACCGCACGTGAAATACCATGTGTGCATGAACAATTGCATCATTTATCGGGACGAGCACGCGGAGTCTACAATATGTCCGGTGTGCGGTGTCACTCGATACAAGAAGAGGAAGAAAGCTCCTCGAAAAGTGGTGTGGTACTTTCCGATCACTCCTCGTCTGCAGCGGTATTTCGCGGATCCTAAGGTAGCAAAGCTCCTACGTTGGCACGCGGATAGGGAGGAGAAGAAGCGAGAAGATGACGCAAATGATCCGGAGATAGATAAAAAAGACAAGATGCTGAGTCACCCTAAGGATGCGAGCCAGTGGCAAGCATTGAACTTCGAATACCCAGAATTTGGGAACGATCCAAGGAACATCGTGCTGGGCACGAGCACCGATGGAGTCAATCCGTTTGGCAGCCAGAGAAGCACACATAGCACCTGGCCTGTGTTTGTGTGGATGTACAACCTTCCCCCCTGGTTGTGCATGAAGAGGAAGTACATTCACATGAGTATGCTAATTGAAGGGCCGAAACCACCAGGGAACGACATCAATCTGTATCTGGGGCTGCTGAAAGAGGAGCTTGACACGCTGTGGAAAACGCCAGCCAATACGTGGGATGCCGCAGAGAAAGAATATTTCCCTATGAGAGCCGCACTGCTCACGACGGTGCACGACTATCTCGGTTACGGATATCTTGCGGGGCAGGTAGTCCACGGATTTTCTGGATGCGTAAGGTGCATGGATGACACAACGTATCGCCAGCTAGATAGAGATCCCGGGTCTTCGAAAACCGTGTTCATGGGACATCGAAGGTGGCTTCGCGACGATGACCCGTGGAGGAAACGCAAGGATCTGTTCGATGGTGAAACCGAACCCCGAAAACGCCCGTGTACGAGGAGCGGCGAGGAAATAGACAAGCTGTTGAAAAATTGGAAAGACTACCCATTGCCGGGAAAGAAGCAAAAGGCGCCAGAGCCGGGAAAGAAGCGAAAGGCGCCAGAGCCGCTGCTGAAGGTATGGAAAACGAGGTCTGTTTTCTGGGACTTGCCGTACTGGAAGATCCACCGTGTGCCTCACAGCCTTGATGTCATGCATATCACGAAGAACGTGTGCGAGAGTCTGCTTGGTACCCTGCTCAACATGCCAGAGAGGACAAAAGATGGGCCGAAAGCAAGGGCATACTTGAAATCAATGGGCATCAGGCAGGAGCTTCACGCTATATATGATGATGATGATGATGATGATGATGATGATGAGGCGAAGCAGGACACAGAAAGTCGTCGCAAAGGCAAAAAGGCCAAGAAGACCGGAAATGACTACCCTCCCGCGTGCTTCACTCTAAGTCAGGAGGAGATCGAGCAGTTTTTCACCTGCCTCCTAGGAGTAAAACTTCCTTACGGTTACGCGGGGAAGATAAGCAGATACCTAGACCCAGCGAAGCAGAAGTTCAGCGGGATGAAGTCTCACGACTGTCACGTGCTGATGACGCAGATACCTCCAGTTGCAATCCGTGGGATCATGGACGCGCGCGTCCGTGAAACGCTATTTGGCCTATGCAACTTCTTCGACGTCATCTCTCGGAAGTCGATTGGCGTGAGGCAACTCAGAAGGCTACAGGAAGAGATCGTGGTGATACTATGCGAGCTTGAGATGTACTTCCCGCCCGCATTCTTCGACGTTATGGTGCATCTGCTGGTCCATATAGTGGAGGATATCATCCAACTCGGGCCGACGTTCCTGCACAGCATGATGCCGTTCGAAAGGATGAATGGTGTCATCAAAGGATACGTTCGCAACATGTCACGTCCAGAAGGAAGCATAGCCAGGGGCTTTCTGACCGAAGAGTGCATCTCCTACTGCACGAATTATCTAGGCATCGAGAACCCCGTTGGTCTGCCCGTCAACAGGCACCTCGGCAGGCTCGCTGGATGGGGTCACCGTGAGGGTCGCCGCGAAATGCATGTCGACTTCGAGGGTCGACTCGCCGACTTTGAAAGAGCAAACCTAGTCGCGCTACAACACATAGACGTGGTCGATCCTTGGTTGGTAGAGCACAAAACCTTTATTAAAAAGACGTACAATGACCGAGGCCAACAGAGGACGGACGGAGATATACTCAAAGAGCACAACTCATGTTTCACGCGTTGGTTCAAGCATAAGCTTCTGTCGTACCCTTTACATGAGGATTCTTCCGCGGAAGAACAACTTATATTCGCCTTGTCACAGGGCGCCGAGCACAACCTGATGACCTATGAGGCGTACGATATCAACGGCTACACATTCTACACCGAGGCCAAGGACATGAAGAGCGATGGTTATCAGAACTCCGGGGTAACGATGGAATCCTACACCGGTAACGACAAGGACAGATACTACGGAAGGATCGAGGAGATCTGGGAGCTGAGCTACGCTGGAGAGAAGGTCCCGATGTTCCGTGTCAGATGGGCCAAGAACGTCATAAAAGAAGACCGGTATTTCACCACCATGGTTATACCCGAAGCCAAATCCAAGACCGCGGGCGCAAACGTCACCGCGAAAAATGAGCCATGGGTACTGGCTTCCCAAGTGGACCAATGCTTCTTCATTACCGACCCGCCAAAGCCCAGTCGTGTTGTCGTGAGGAGAGGCAAAAGGAAGATCATCGGAATGAATGGAGTAGCCAATGAGCAAGACTTCGACAAGTACGGCGACCCGAGGATCGAACATGACGACGGTGATGAAGTAGCAGCATACACCACAAGAAGAAGCAGGACCACCCTACCTAAAGGACGTCCGTTCCACAGATGAACTCCATTTGCGAAAAAGAAGGGCAAGAAGATTGTGAACAGATAGCTAGCTAAGATCGATTGTATTTAAATCGTAGCCTTCATTTCTCGATTGTATTTCATGGGTACTTTTTGAACTATCATGAATATTTTTAAATTTCATGGACACTCGATCTCGATCGCTATCCCACCTTGCCAGATCCGGCCCCCCTCGCCGCCGAGCACCCCCCAGTCCACCGGCCGCCGCCGCCGACCCCCCGCACCCTCGATTCCCCTACCCAACCGCCGCCGCCGACCCCCCGCACCCCGCGCACCGTCTTATAAAAAAATTAGTATCAAACAGCTTTTTAAATGCTACTGTCTTATAAAAAAATATTACTGTTATTATTTAAACAAGTTTGAACATATTTAAACACAAATAAGTATCAAACAGCTTTTTAAATGCTAAAA
>NC_041385.1:541636710-541692089 GCF_002162155.2 Triticum dicoccoides | reverse complement strand
CATTCTGGAGTTTAATGGAGTGCAGGGCAAGTTTTACCTGTATCCGAATTGTTTGTTTGTTACACCATCGAATTGTTCGCTTGTTTCATGTCATGGAAGAAACCGGTCTGCTGCTTGATAACTTTATATTAGTTTCACAATGCACCATGTGTAATATTTTGGTTTATCATGAGATTTTGCAGTAATCAATTGTCACATACCTTTTTTCCTTTTTGCGGGGGCTTTTCACATTTGTTATGTCTCATCAGTCATCTTGAGAATGATATTTGCAAGTGACTAAGTCGACTACCTTGCATCAAGATATACCTACAGCTGCACAAAATGTTATGTGCAGTTTAGTTTCTGGAGTAGGTTTCAACTCCATTCAAACATTCAGAAGCACCTAAAAGAACCCCACACCATGGAAACTCACAATTAGTAGCGTCGATGTTATCTGCTAGTTTTCAAATAATTAGAATTTCTTATTGCAAGATGCCCACCGCTAGAGAACAACCATTAATGTTATCACCTACTGTTTCGTTTATTCTTAAGAGGTTTGGTTATATAACTCAGCGGCATTTTAATTCCCGATAATTGGGTTTACACTGGAGTATTTTATTTCTGTGGGGAGAGGGAGAGAAGCCAGTGCAGGGTGTGGGAAGCACCTCTTCATGTGATTTTTTTTGCTTTATTGTGTAATATTTTTTCTTGAGGCCCTGACCGTAGAACAACCGTTCTATGGCATTTTTTCAATTATGTACAAACAGTTACAAGGTTGGAAAAGGAAAAGGTCTATAAAACTTCAGTTTTTGCTAACATTAGGAGATTAAAGGTCCCTTGTGATGTATTTATGTAAATTGTGTTAAAGGGGGACTAAAATGCAAAGCTTCTGACTTGAAGATCCAACTATTCTGGCTATGAACAAGAATAAATTTTAGAGAGATTCCATGAAAGGATTATAAGTTGTTGTTGATCCAAGTGTTGAAGGGATCTACTTTCCTTTGCTTTGATATGTATGCCGGACAGCCTCTTTACAGGTAGAGATACCCTGTTCAAGGACAGGGGGCGGGGGTGTGAACTTTGTGAAATCCTGTCCTATTGATGACTTTGCAAACTTATCAGGAGGTGGTGTTAGGAAATCTAAACAGTTTAAACTATATAGGAAGACATTTATAGGTTAGAAACAATATGTTCTACTTCTGCAGATTATCTAGATAAGTGATGAAGTTTACTTAGTATAGTATTTTTTTTTTCTGTCACTTCTTTATCTACCAAAAGTGTGAACCCATGGTATGAGCCACTAATGCAAGCATCGTCATTCTTTTCTGAGTTTGTCTAATTCACATCTAAATGTTTTCTAAGGATGTCACATCTAAGCTCCCACAAATAACGCAGCAACAAGGAACAAAAAAAAAGCTGGGGCAAAAAAAAATACACCACAAACATAGTGGACACAAGGTTAGACGTGACATAAATGTGTCCTAGACAGACCCTTCTTTTCTTAGTGAAATATCAACTTTCCAAAGACAATATTCCAAACTGGACAGTTGATACATAGAGCTATTTTACTTTAACATTTAAAGTGTGGCTGCAAATCTGGGATGCAGGAGGTGAAAATTCATTGTCTAATCTGTTTCTCAGTTTCCTCTTTCAGAAACGAGAGATTTTTCAAGACCTTGCTCCACTGTTGTGGCACTCCTTTGGCACTGTTGCTGCACTGCTCCAGGTAGGTTACAGTTATTGCACTGTTCTAAATTCAGTCGCAATGGCAAGAGTACATATGTACTTGTGCAGTTCTTGTTATTTAAGTAAGGGTGGTTGTCCATGGTACTGAGCGCTGCTGTTTCTATGCCAAGTCTTAAATATTTCCATTGTTTATTGTTAAAAAGCTTTCCTCATTTTGGTGACTCTACAGAATAAGTAAATCTTAACTAGCAGTGGTTAATAATTAAGTCTTCTTCTTTTTCCTTTGCAGCTCACATCCCACCGTACCTGTACCCGTTCCTGAATACTACCAGCAAGACAAGACCTTTTGAGTACTTGAGGCTTACCAGCTTGGGTGTTATTGGTGCTCTTGTGAAGGTAAATTAAAACTAGATACTTATGCAAACTAGGAATGGATGGTCCATATAGATTTTTGCTTTAAATGGTGAGAGGGTTGTTGAACCAGAGGGGAAAACAGTGATGGGGATTGGCTGTATTCTTTCTTTTTTTTGTAGACTATATCTTGTTGTTTTGGTATTCTCATTCCAGTAATCCAGTCATTTTAATCAAATGGACTGGTTGGGATTGGATCCCAGGAATCTCAACAGGAACTGTTATTTTTGAAGCAAACAGGCTAATGATTTGTTAGAAATTATATTGTTTCTTCTTTTGGATATCCGATTCTGATATGTCAGAAACACAACATATCAAAAGTTAGCAATGACCAAACTGGCATGTAACAGAGACACTATAAAAGATAGCCAACATCCAGTTAGGCCAACATAACAGTGAACAAAACTACTGTCAATCAGCTCAGTTCTAGTGCTGTTGGATTTTTCTCGATTGTATTCTTGCAGTTTTGAAAATTCAGTTCATTCGGTTACTGAAAATTCAGTTAATTCAGTTAGGCACACAAATTTCAGAACTTTTGTTGGCCCTAGTACTTGGTGTTTGTAGAAAACCAGGAGTGTCAATGGGACTAGAATTCACTTGTTCTTATCTGGGTTTGTAAAACTTGTTCATGTACTGAACTACTAATGCCTTGTGATGCTCTGAATTACTTGTGATGCCTCTGAATTACTTGTGATCATATTGAGAAAGACTTGTAAAGATGATGATCATCTTTAACAGAAAACAATGTGTGATGATTTTGCTAGTTTGCTGGGTTTTGTCTCCGACCATCGTGTCGTGATGATTTTGCAGGTACCCCGAGAGGCCCTTGAGTTTGCCGGAATGTCGATTAACTTCCGTTCCGGCAAATTCGGGTACTCCATATGTCCTATTTTCAGCAAAGGTCATGCTGAAATTTTCCGTGAATTTTAGCATGACTTTGCTAAAAATAGGACATATGGGGTACTTGTGACTAATGCATGGGCCGGGGTATCTTAGTAGTTAATTAAGTAGGATCAAGTGCCCCGGCGTACTTGTGACTAATGCATGGCTTTTAGGGTGCCTCGGTGTCGATAAAAACCGAAATGATGAAAAGTTAGGCCTTTAGGGTGCCTTGGCGTCGAAAAACCCTCAATGATAAAAGCTTAGATTTTAGGATGCCTCGGTGTCGACAAACCCTAAATGATGAGACCATGATCTTGTTCCTTGACAATAACCAACTTTTTGACCAAACTTTGTTTCTATTTAGAGAGAAACATGGCCCACAATGATGAGGCCGGGGGTTCGGGCGGCAAGGCATTCTGGGAGTTGTCCCAGGAGATGGAGGAACAACCTCACTTGTATGAGGCCGCCGCCTTCCCCACCGATCCTGAGACCACGGATGGTGCCGCCGAGGATGACCACACTGATGCCACCACTGATGGTGCCGCCGAGGATGCCACCACTGATGATGGCGGCGCACGCACAGATAGCAGCCAGCCGAAGAGGCAACGGAAGGACCGGCGCCCGATCGTGCTCCGCACCCTCAAGGAGGAAGTTACTGAAGTGGACTCCAACGGGAATCCAACGGCGCCCGAACGAATAGTCAAGGGGTACTCGCTTCAGCTCGGGTGCATTGTCCGGAGCACCGTCTCGATCAACACCGAGAACCTGAGGCATCCTGACCGGGGGAATTTGCGCCACCTCCTCTTCACGAAGCTGCACGAACGATACAAGTTCCCCGCTGAATTCGAAAACACAAGCCTCAAAGGGAATAAAGTGAACAATGCTGCCCTCACGAAGATGAGCAAGGCCCTGTCTACTTGGAAAAGCACTGTGAAGAGAATGATCGAGAAAGGTGAGAGTTATGAGAAGATCAAGGAGAAAAATCCTTCGATCACCGAAGATGACTACAACGACTTCAAGATCAATTGCTCGAGCACCGCAAGCTCCCAATCAAGTGAGTGGGGGAAACAAATGCGGGAGCTGAACATAGGGGAACACACACTCGGTCCCGGCGGTTACAGAGTGGCGGAGCCTATATGGGATAAGGAGGAGGCGGACCGTGCCAAGCAAGGCCTACCGCCCCTCTTCGATAAATACGGTGACAAGCAGACCAGGAACTTTGTCAGGGCCCGGTACAAGAAGGACCCGAAAACAAAGGAGCTTACCACGGATCCGAAGACCAGGCAGCTTGAGCTTGTTCTGGTAAGGAATACACCCCCGCGTAATTAGCTCCATATGGTTGCATTCTAATTAATGAAGCCGAATTTCTAAATGGTTCACATTCCTTCCGCAGGCGACTGAAAGCAGTAGCGCGGGGTCGACTCAGAGCAACCCTTGGGACACCACTCTAAATAGGGGGTTGAATATAATGAAGAACAAGGATAAGCTCAGTAAGCCGACGTCAGCTGGTCGTGTGGCCGGCAAAGGCTTGTCGACAAAATGGGGGTCATACTATACCGCTGGTGTGCGGAAGGAGAAAAAGACCAGCTCGGAAAGCCAGGCGCGAGAGGTTCAAGAACCCAAGGCACAGGTGGCGCGGATTCCGGAGATTGTCCAAGAGCAAGTGGAACAACGACTCGGAGCGACGATCACCGCCCTTGTGCCTACCTTGATCTCGGGGTTGAGTGCGTGGATTGCGGGCGGCCAACAGGGGCCGCCCCCGATTCCTAGCTTCACGGCCAGCAACTCGCATAATGCGATGGCGGGGCCATTGGTGCCTCCGGTGGAGGCGGCATTGGTGTCTCCGACGCCGGCACGGGAGCTTAATGCACCCGGGTGTACGCCGGCCGGCACCTCTTCAGCAAGCGGCCGCTCCGTCAACTGCACGCCCACCGTTGGCGGTGCCTCGACATTAGCCGAGCTCGACGCCATCATCACGGTAACTAATTAAGCCTCTCTCGGCCGAGGACTTCATCTCCTTGCCTTTGACTGGGCATCCCTGACGCCCTACATGTTTTCGCAGGGCGCCGCCGACGTTCCGTGCACTCTCCTCCACTTCGTGAACAACGAGTTGGTCGATGTCGCCAAGGGCAAAATCGTTCAACCGGGAAACCCCTTGTTCCACGGTACCCAGATGCCACCCAACTTGTTTAGGGTTCAACTGGTTCGGGTGCTGCCAGGCTGCGACGACTTGTTACCTCCGATTCGACCCGTCGGGGCCGACGATGATGACGTGATGACCCTCAGCGCCTGCCTGAGCTGGCCCCTGCTTTGGCCGAAGAGCCAGATTCATTTGGGGGCGGGGGACACCACCCCAAAGACAACACCGCCAGTCGTGCCGGCGCCAAGTCGGCCCCATGGCAAGACCGCCGTAACGGTGCCGGACATCCCTATGCCACTGGATCCAAACATGCATATGGCACAGGATCAGAACGACAACGACGACGACGATGATACATTTGGCAACGTCGATCAGTACTTTGCCGAGCATGGGTACGATGGCAACTTCATGGGGCCTCCTTCTCAAGAACCAAACCCAACAAAAGACGTGTGCGATCTAGCTCGTACCGCGGAGAAGCCAAGTTGCAACAGGCGCCGTCTGGCGTTCAGCTCTCAGGAGACGCCTCCAGCTGCCGACTTCACCGAGCCTCAGATAGGCGAGGTGCGAAATATTATCATCCCCAACACACTCAAGAAGGCGGTCTGTGAGCAGAACTCGGTCCCATTACAGGAGAAGAAGAAGGCACGCAAAAGAAAGACTAAGAAGGGTGCGAGCCAGCCGGCACCGAGTATGATCCGTGCTCAGGACGGGCCACCTTCACCGCAGGATATCTCGAGGAGGGTGCATGTGGCGGGTAGGGCGATGCTACCACCAAATATGCTCAATGCTGCAACCGGTGCTATGCGGAGTCTGCACGACAGTGTTCTTTCTTTGGAGAAGCGGCGTCTCAGAGAGAAGGATGTGGCATACCCGGTTTTCGTGGCCAAGGTGCCAGAGGGCAAGGGCTTTGTGGATGGCGACATCGGGGGTACGATCGTCCTGCGGTTTGATGACATCTTTGCTATGTTTAACCTTCATCCGCTGCACTACACCTTCGTTCGGCTATTTTTGTTGAGTATGGAGATGCGGATCATTCGCGACAAGACCCCGGACATCGTGATAGTCGACCCCTTCTACATGCGTGCCAAGATCTTGGGCAGCGCTGGGGACCGGCAAGTCGCGAGTTCTTACCTCGAAGGCGTCATTCTAGCAAACCAAGATAAGGATAACTTCCTCGTGCCTTACTTTCCCGAGTAAGTCCTCCCCTCAACCGGCCCGTAACATATGAATTCTTACTTTTCGATCGTTTTTCTTTTAACATTCCGTGTTTTCTGCAGTGACACACGTTGCACGCTCATCCTCCTAAGCCCCAAATATTCCATGGCCACGTATTTCGACCCGGACCGTCAGTCGAACGTAGACTACACAAATGTCAAGAAGGTTCTTGATGATGTTCTCCCCGGCTACGCCCAATCTGGAGGCACCTTCACCAGGCCTATTCGTAAGTACGGCAAGCACGTGTTCTCCCACAATACGACGTTCTGCTGCGTCAAGCAGCCGCCTGGCGGTCAGAAGGGTGCCTACTACGCCATCCATCACATGCGGGCGATCGTACGGGACCATCATCAACTTCTGCTACCGAGTAAACTCCAAGATTGGGCCGCGAGCGTGTCGGCAATCCAGGACACAGACCTCCAACAAGAATTCTTTCGCATCCAGTCGGAGTTTGCGGAAATCATCCATCAAGATGTCCTTCGTACCTCGGGGCAGTTCTACCTCAGAAATCAACCGTCCAACAGTGACATCGACACAATGCTACAAATGCAGGATGACAACGCCCGTTCTTTCATGACTCCCACGATAGACGGTGGCTTCATCCACGCTCCGGTCCCTTGAGTCAAGTTGTCTAGTTCTGAAACATCGATTGGCTCATGTTGTAATTAAACTTTAATGAACTTGTAGTATGTCTCTTTGGTTTTGAGAGTCGTTCAACTTAGATGTAATCGATGCTATTAATGTCTTGCTTTTCTCTTCCGATCGTTCTGTTGCATAATTATATATTGCTTATGTATTGTCTGTGAATTGGTACTAACGTTTCGTTTGGCTAGTGCATAGTGATGCCGACGTATGTCGTGTACAAGGGTAAGGTTCCCGGAGTCTACGATGACTGGGAGGAGTGTCGGAGACAGGTTCACCGATTCAGCGGTAACAGTTACAAAGGGTACACCACTAGGGCCGAGGCCGAATCTAGATACGCCCGCTATCTAGCGGGAGAGGGGAGGGAGCGTTGGAGGAACCGGATGAAGACGAGTTTCATCGTGATGATGCTCATCGTGATGACTGCAGCTCTCTTCTATGTGATGGTAGTTTAGATGATCGATATCGACTTGTAATGCGAAGACAAACTCGCTACTCGCGGTCTCGAGACTTGTAATATAATGTTCTATCTTTGTTCGGTCTTTTTAATTCGGAGACTAATATGATGAATTGTATTCGGAGACTAATATGATGAATTGTATTCAAAGACTAATCTTCTATTGTATTTGATGAATCTATTGTTGATGTGTGCTGTCTATATTTTGTCAAATTATACATTTTGTAACCTGTGCAAAAAACAGAAAATAAAAAAATAAAAAAAACCTAATATTCATACTAATGGCGCATCACACGACAGTGCGCCATTAGTATGACAGTGCATACTAATGGCGCATCACCGGGTAGTGCGCCATTAGTATGCTGCGGTTACTAATGGCGCATCCAGAGGTGGTGCGCCATTAGTATGCCAAAGCACCTGGGTATACATGCCAACTGGGAGGCATACTAATGGCGCACCCTCGCATATACTAATGGCGCACCAGGTGGTGCGCCATTAGTATACCAGGTACTAATGGCGCACCAGCTGGTGCGCCATTAGTAAAAATTACTAATGGCGTGCTATCAATGGCGCACCAGTGATGCGCCATTAATGGCCATATTAGGTGCGCCATTAGTAGTGGTATTTCTAGTAGTGTTCTTGTCTCATTAGTAACTTATCTGGTACACTAATCTAGAAGTTCAAACTTTCAGGAAGCTATGGAACAAATGATTGAACAGCCACAACCACCTGAAGGTGACGAGGCTACCACAGGCACAATGTCACCTCTTGCTAGAGTGTGTCAGTTTCTCTCCACTAATAGTGCAAAAAGCACCTTCCTGCGTAATTCTGGGTTGGTTGTCAAGGTAACCTCGTCCAAATCGCCTACTAAACAAAATCTTCCTGCTAGATAGAGTGATATATCTGTGCTCCAGACACAAGTCCTATCCCTAATGGACGTCATTTCGGAAACAAGAATAGTGGTTGAAAAATGTCGTCAAGATATGAATTGTTTTGAAACCAGACTATCAGACATTCGCTTCGTTGTCCAAGAGCAATGGAGGAAAAAAGGTGAAGATCGTGCTACTCCATCAGATTCTACAGCCTGAAACATTAGCACTCAGGTCAAATGACCGGTGCTTCTATACATCTGATGGTGCTTTTATCTGGAAGGATTGTAAACTTTATGCCAATAGGCCTTTTGTTGTATGGTTGGAATTTATTTTGTTGTGATATAACATTTATGATGCTGCCACAGGCTGCAGTAATTGCGACGCTATTTTTGTATAGTGTAGGTTTATCTTAGTAATGTATTCGGCCGAAAGCTTCGTAGTAGCCCAACATGCCAACATTCATCGGGCCCATTCCAATTGGGCTAAAAATGATTACGAGCCGAAATTGGCATGTATCCCACTAAAAATATATGGGCCTAAATCAGCGTAAGCTTTCATATTTTCTGGTAGGCCTGTGCCCATAGTGGGCCTTTAACAGGCTCAAACATAATTTGGGCCCTCGGTAAAAATAGGCCGTTTACAGGTGTAAATATCTCGAGCCCATAAAAAACATGGGCCTTTAACAAACCGAAAGTGAGATTGGGCCCTGATTGTGCCAAATAACCCACTGGTCTTAGCAGGCCAAAATGGTGGCCCATTTACGATGCGGATCTTTGACAGGCCGAAATTTGGATGGTCCATAAATGCACCGACCTAATACATGGGCCTTTAACACGTAGGAACTTCAGTCGGGCTAGTTTATCGTCATTTTTATATGGGCCGTTAATGGGCCCGATATGACGTTGGGCCACATATGGCCCATGGTTTTCGTCCGGCGTTAACAGGCCGGAAATGACAACAGGCCGAAAGTGGCCCAAATCTATAGTGGGCCTCTAACAGGCCGAATGTCGTACATGACCAAATATGACCCAAATCCTTCATGGTCATTTATGGGCCGAAAGTTTTGATGGCCTATAAATGGGCCTAAATGAAGCAGGACCTTTAATAGGCCGGAAATACACCGGGTCGTAATTCGGCCCAATTACTTAGCGGACTGTTAACGGTCCAGAAGTGACCATGGACCGCGTTGATGACAAGTTTAGGATAGGTCGTTGACGGGCCGATTTGACAGAGAATGTTGGGCCTTTAGCTGGGCCGGCCCATTATGGTCTGCAGAATCTTGTGGGCCTTTAGCTGGGCCGACCCATTGTGGTCCGCAAAATCTTGTGGGCCTTTAGCTGGGCTGGCCCATTATGGTCTGCAAAATCATGTGGGCCTTTAGCTAGGCTGGCCCATTATGGTCCGTTAAATTTTGTGGGCCTTTAGCTGGGCCGGCCCATTATGGTCTGCAAAATCTTGTGGGCCTTTAGCTGGGTCGGCCCGTTATGGTTTGCTAAATCTTATGGTCCTTCGGTTGGGCCGGCCCATTTAAACTTTATGGGCCATTTTTGGGCCGGTCCACGTGTCAACATATCATAGGCCCATCTCGACCATTGGATGAGTGACACCTGTGCCAACCCGGAGCTGACACGTGTTTCCTCCAGCCAATGATGATTTTACACGTGGAAAATCGGCATTGGTCGTGGCTGTTAGCGGGTTATCGGATCCAAAAACCGGACCCGATAGGTTAACGGCGGTTAACGCCATCCCATTACGGTGGATGCCACATGTCGGTCACCCTTGACGAAAGCACTTCTATGATGCGTGATTTATTGTCATGGAGGTGGACACTTCCATGATGATAATTTTGGTAATGTCATGGAACACTTCTATGACAGAACAGGTATGACTATCTTGATTCTGTCATAAAATCGTCATGGATGTACATGCATGACAGAAAACACTACCTACTGTGACAAACACGTATCATCACAGAAGTGTATTTTTTTGTAGTGCTCTACTGCTAAGGAAATGGTCAGTGGAAGCAGAACTACCCCAAATATTTGGTGGATAAGAAGGATGGCAAAGTGAACAAAGGTATATTTGATATACATGTTATTGATGTGTACCTTACTAGTGCTCGTAGTAACCCCTAGGTATTTGATACTTGTTCGGTTGCTACGATTAGTAACTCGAAACAAGAGTTGCAGAATAAATAGAGACTAGTTGAGGGTGAAGTGATGATGTGTGTTGGAAGTCGTTCCAAGATTGATATGATCATCATCGCACACTCCCTATACTTTCAGGATTAGTGTTGAACCTAAATAAATGTTATTTGGTGTTTGCGTTGAGCGTGAACAAGATAGGATCGTGTTTATTGCAATACGGTTATTCATTTAAAACAGAGGATAATTGTTATTCTGTTTACATGAATAAAACCTTCTATGGTCATACGCCCAATGTTAATGGTTTATTGAATCTCGACCGTAGTGATACACATATTCATAATATTGATGCCAAAAGATGCAAAAGTTGATAATGATAGAGCAACATACTTGTAGTACTGCCGTTTAGGTCATATTGGTGTAAAGCGCATGAAGAAACTCCATGCCAGTGGACTTTTGGGATCACTTGATTATGAATCATCTGATACTTGCAAACCATGCCTCATGGGCAAGATGACTAAAACTCCACTCTCCGGAACAATGGAGCGAGCCAATGACTTATTGGAAATAATACATACCGATGTATGTGGTTCGATGAGTATTGAGGCACGCGGCTCGTATTGTTGTTATTTTCTGACCTTCAAAGATGATTTGAGCAGATATGAGTATATTTACTTAATGAAACACAAGTCTGAAACATTTGAAAAGTTCAAAGAATTTCAGAACGAAGTGGAGAATCATCGTCACAAGGAAATAAAGTTTCTACAATCTGATAGCGGAGGCAAATATTTGAGATCGAGTTTGGCCTTCATTAAAATAATGTGGAATAGTTTCACAACTCACGCCACCAGGAACACCACAGTGTAATGGTGTGTCCAAACGTTGTAACTGCCCTTTATTAGATATTGTGTGACATATGATGTCTCTTACCGATTTACCACTATCGTTTTGGGGTTATGCATTAGAGATAGCTACATTCACGTTAAACAGGGCACCATCAAAAACCGTTCAGACGACACCGTATGGACTGTGGTTTGACAACAAACCTAAGCTGTCGTTTCTTAAAGTTTGGGGATGCGAGCCATATGTCAAAAGGCTTCAGCCTGATAAGCTCAAACCCAAATCAGAGAAGTGCATCTTCATAGGATACCCTAAGGAAACAATTGGGTACACCTTCTACCACATATCTGAAGGCAAGATTTTGGTTGCTAAGAACGGAACCTTTCTAGAGAAGGAGTTTCTCTCGAAAGAAGTGAGTTGGCGGAAAGTAGAACTTGATGAGGTAATTGTACCTACTCTCAATTTGGAAGGTAGCTCATCCGAGAAATCTGTTCCCGTGATGTCTACACCAACTAGAGAGGAAGCTAATGATAAAGATCATGAAACTTCAGATCAAGTTGCTACAGAACCTCGTAGGTCAAACAGAGCATGATCTGCACCAGACTGGTATGGTAATCCTGTTCTGAAGGTCATGTTACTTGACCATGATGAACCTACGAACTATGAAGAAGCTATGATGAGCCCAGATTTCAATAGATGGCTTGAGGCCATGAAATCTGAGATAGGATCCATGTATGAGAACAAAGTGTGGACTTTGGTGGACTTTCCCGATGATTGGCAAGCCATTTAGAATAAATGGATCTTCAAGAGGAAGACAAACACTAATGGTAGTGTTACTATCTACAAAGCTCGACTTGTCGCAACTTCGACAAGTTCAAGGTGTTGACTACAATGATATTTTATCAACCGTAGTGATGCTTAAGTCCGTCCGAATCATGTTAGCAATTGCCATATTTTATGAAATCTATCAAATGGATGTCAAAACTGCATTCCTTAAATGGATATCTCTAAGAAGAGTTGTATATGGTGCAACCAAAAGGTTTTGCCGATCCTAAAGGTACTAACAAGGTGTGCAAGCTCTAGCGATCCTTCTATGGACTGGTGCAAGCATCTCGGAGTTGGAATATACACTTTGATGAGTTCATCAAAGCATATAGTTTTATACAGACTTGCGGTGAATTCTGTATTTACAAGAAAGTGAGTGGGAGCACTACATCCTTTCTGATAAGTTTATGTGAATGACATATTGTTGATCGGAAATGATGTAGAATTTTTTGGAAAGCATAAAGGAGAGTTTGAAAGGTGTTTTTCAAAGTAAGACCTCAATGAAGCTGCTGACATATTGGGCGTCAAGATCTATAGAGATAGATCAAGACGCTTGATAAGATTTTTTCAATGAGTACATACCTTGACAAGATTTTGAAAGAGTTCAAAATGGACCAGTCAAAGAAGGAGTTCTTGCCTGTATAACAAGGTGTAAAGTTGAGTAAGACTCAAAGCCCGACCATGGAAGAATATATAAAGACAATGAAAGTCATTTCCTACGCCTCAGTCATAGGTTCTATAAAGTATGACATGCTATTTACCAGACCAGTTGTGTGCCTTGCTATGAGTTTGGCAAAGGGGTACAATAGTGATCCAGGAGCGGATCACTGGATAGCGGTCAAAGTTATCCTTAGTTACCTAAGAGGACCAAGGAAGTATTTCTCAGTTATGGAGGTGATAAAGAGTTCGTCATAAAGAGTTACGTTGATACAAGCTTTACACCGATCCAGATGACTCTGAGTCTGAATCTGGATACATATTGAAAGTGGGAGCAGTTAGCTAGAGTAGCTCCACGCCAAGCATTGTAGACATAGAAAATTTGCAAAATACATACGGCTCCCAATATGGCAGACCCGTTGACTAAACTTCTCTCACAAGCAAAACATGATCACACCTTAGTACTCTTTGGGTGTTAATCACGTAGCGATGTGAACTAGATTATTGACTCTAGTAAACCCTTTGGTTATTGGTCACATGACGATGTGAACTATGGGTGTTAATCACATACAGATATGAACTATTGGTCTTAAATCACATGGCGATGTGAACTACATTATTGACTCTAGTGCAAGTGGGAGACTAAAGAAAATATGCCCTAGAGGCAATAATAATGTTGTTATTTCATATTTCCTTAATCATGATAAATGTTTATTATTCATGCTAGAATTGTATTAACCGGAAACTTGATACATGTGTGAATACATAGACAAAACATTGTGTCCCTAGTATGCCTCTACTTGACTAGCTTGTTGATAAAAAATGGTTAAGTTTCCTGGCCATGGACATGTGTTGTCATTCGATGAACGGGATCACATAATTAGGAGAATGATGTGATGGACAAGACCCATCTGTTAGCTTAGCATAATGATCATTCAGTTTTATTGCTACTGCTTTCTTCATGTCAAATACATATTCCTCTGACTATGAGATTATGCAACTCCCAGACACCGGAGGAATGCCTTGTGTGCTATCAAACGTCACAACGGAACTGGGTGATTATAAAGATGATCTACAGGTATCTCCGAAGGTGTTTTTTTGGGTTGGGATAGATCGAGATTAGGATTTGTCACTCCGAGTATCGGAGAGGTATCTCTGGGCCCTCTCGGTAATGCACGTCATATGAAGCCTTGCAAGCAATGTGACTAATGAGTTAGTTGCGGGATGATGCATTACGGAATGAGTAAAGAGACTTTCCGGTAACAAGATTGAACTAGGTACGAATATACCGACGATCGAATGTCGGTCAAGTAACATACCAATGACAAAGGGAATAACATATGTTGACATAGCGGTTTGATCGATAAAGATCTTCGTAGAATATGTGGGAACCAATATGAGTATCCAGGTTCTGCTATTGGTTATTGACCGAAGAGGTGTCTCGGTCATGTCTACATAGTTCTCGAACCCGTAGGGTCCGCACGCTTAATGTTCGATGATGATATGTATTATATGGGTTATGTGTTTTGGTGACGGAAGGTTGTTTAGACTCCCGGATGAGATCACAGACATGACGAGGAGTCTTGAAATGGTCAAGAGGTAAAGATTGATATATTGGAAGGTAGTATTCATACACCGGAAGGGTTCCAGAGTGTATCGGGTACATACCGGAGTACCAGAGGGGTTACCGGAACCCCCCCCCCCCCGGGGAAAGATATGGGCATATGGGCCATAGGAGGGAGGCTAACCAGCCCACAAGGAGCTGGTGCGCCCCCCACAAGGGAGGAGGCCGAATTGGATTAGGGAAGGGGGCGGCGCCCCCCTTTCCTTCTCATATTCCATCTCCTTCCCCCGTTTCCCCTCCGGTAGAAGGAAAGGGGGCTGAATAGGACAAGGAGTCCAAGTGGGATTCCTCCCCACTTGGCGCGCCCTAGGCCGGCCTCCTCCCCTCTCCATCCTTTATATACGGGAGCGGGGGGGCACCTTTAGGCACATCAATTGTTCTTAGCCGTGTGCGGTGCCCCCCTCCACTGTTTACTCATCTGGTCATGTTGTCGTAGTGCTTAGGCGAAGCCCTGCGCAGATCACTTCACCATCACTGTCACCACGCCGTCGTGCTGACGAAACTCTCCCTCGACACTTTGTTGGATCAAGAGTTCGAGGGACGTCATCGTGCTGAACGTGTGTAGAACTCGGAGGTACCGTATGTTCGGTACTCGATCAGTCGAAACAAGAAGACGTTCGACTACATCAACCGCATTAAGCAAACACTTCCACTTTCGGTCTACGAGGGTACGTGGACACACTCTCCCCCTCTCATTGCTATGCATCTCCTAGATAGATCTTGCATGAGCGTAGGAAAATTTGAAAATTGCATGCTACGTTTCCTAACAATTTCCCTTCCCTCTCTGTAGCTTATCTCGTCTGCTTCTTCCACAATCGCTAATGACACCAGTCCGTCGTCATCGCTCAGCCACTCTGCCACCATCAGAAGACAGCTCCAGCTGGGAGGCTACATTGTGGCGGCAGCGCAGTCCCTGGCATCGTGTACTGCATGCGGCGTCCCTGTTGGGTGTGCGCACAACACCCACAACACACTCCGCTGCCACTACCTATCGGCAGCTGCTGCCGGCCGCCGTTGCCGCCGCCCCATCGTCAGCCGCCATGGCGGCCACACCACCGCCGAAAGCAAGGGCCATCGCCCACCACCGTGGCCCGAAGGCAGGTGGTGGC
Source organism: Triticum dicoccoides (assembly GCF_002162155.2). Lineage (NCBI taxonomy): Eukaryota > Viridiplantae > Streptophyta > Magnoliopsida > Poales > Poaceae > Triticum > Triticum dicoccoides. Next base: position 541,676,606 of record NC_041385.1, on the reverse strand, counting down.
CGTCATGGCCGCCACCCCACCATCAGCCGCTGTGGCCATCACCAGCTCCGCCACCACAGCCCGAAGGCGGGAGGTGGCCGTTGTGGCCGCCACCCCACTGTCGGCTGATACGTCTCCAACGTATCTATAATTTTTGATTGTTCCATGCTATTATATTACCTCTTTTGGATGTTTATGGGCTTTATTTTACACATTTATATCATTTTTGGGACTAACCTACTAATCGGAGGCCCAGCCCGTATTGCTATTTTTTTTGCCTATTTCAGTATTTCGAAGAAAAGGAATATCAAACGGAGTCCAAATGGAATGAAACCTTCGGAGGCTGATTTTTGGAACGAATGTGATCCAGAGGACTTGTAGTGCAAGTCAAGAAGCAGCCGAGGCCTCCACGAGATAGGAGGGCACCCGCCCCCCTATAGAGCGTGCCCCTATCTCGTGGGCCCCTCGGGTGTCCACCGACGTACTTCTTCCTCCTATATAAGCCTACGTACCCCGAAAACATCCAGGGAGCACCCGAAACACAATTTCCACCGCCGTAACCTTCTGTATCCGCGAGATCTCATCTTGGAGCCTTCGTCGGCACTCTGCCGAAGGGGGAATCGACCACGGAGGGCTTCTACATCAACACCATAGCCCTTTCGATGAGTTGTGAGTAGTTTACCACAGACCTACGGGTCCATAGTTATTAGCCAGATGGCTTCTTCTCTCTTTTTGGATATCAATACAATGTTCTCCCCCTCTCTTGTGGGGATATATTTGATGTAATCTCTTTTTGCGGTGTGTTTGTCGGGATCCGATGAATTGTGGGTTTATGATCAAGTTTATCTATGAATAATATTTGAATCTTCTCTGAATTCTTTTATGTATGATTGAGTTATCTTTGCAAGTCTCTTCGAATTATCAGTTTGGTTTGGCCTACTAGATTAATCTTTCTTGTCATGGGAGAAGTGCTTAGCTTTGGGTTCAATCTTGCGGTGTCCTTACCCAGTGACAGAAAGGGTTGCAAGGCACGTATTGTATTGTTGCCATCGAGGATAACAAGATGGGTTTTATATCATATTGCTTGAGTTTATCCCTGTACATCATGTCATCTTGCTTAATGCGTTACTCTGTTCTTTGTGAACTTAATACTCTAGATGCAGGCAGGAGTCGGTCGATGTGTGGAGTAATAGTAGTAGATGCAGGCAGGAGTCGGTCTACTTGTTGCGGACGTGATGCCTATATACATGATCATGCCTAGATAATCTCATAATTATTCGCTTTTCTATCAATTGCTTGACAGTAATTTGTTCACCCACCGTAATACTTATGCTATCTCGAGAGAAGCCTCTAGTGAAACCTATGGCCCCCGGGTCTATCTCTTATCATATTTGCTTCCAATCTACTTTTATTTGCATCTTTACTTTCTGCATCTATATTATAAAATAACAAAAATATATTTATCTTGTCATACTTTCTCTATCAGATCTCACTTTCGCAAGTGGCCGTGAAGGGATTGACAACCCCTTTATCGCGTTGGTTGCGAGTTCTTTGTTTGTTTGTGTAGGTTCGTGGGACTTGTTAAGGAGCCTCCTATTGGATTGATACCTTGGTTCTCAAAAACTGAGGGAAATACTTACGCTACTGTGCTGCATCACCCTTTCCTCTTCAAGGAAAACCAACGCAAGCTCAAGACGTAGCAAGAAGGATTTCTGGCGCCGTTGCTGGGGAGGTCTTCGCTCAAGTCAAGACATACCAAGTACCCATCACAAACTCATTTCCCTCGCATCTACATTATTTGCCATTTGCCTCTCGTTTTCCTCTCCCCCACTTCACGCTTGCTGTTTTATTCGCCCTCTCTTTCCCAATCTTCTCTTATCTGTTTTGCTTGCCCTTTCGTTTGCTCGTTTGGTTGGATTAGATGCTTATTTATTGCTAAACAGAGAACCTAAGATCTACGGATCCTCATCCTCTTTCTAACCTTTTTAAGAGATCCAATTATGATGAACCAATTGCTAGTCAGTCTTGTGCACTAGATTATCTTTATAAAGTTTTGCTTGAAATCGGTGAATCTGAAAATTGTGATGAAATACTTTATGAAGTGATTCATGATAGATCTTTGAATAAAAAGCATGATTGCAATGATTTTACTATAAATTCTATTGATGTCAATTATGCTAATAATATGCAAAACCCTAAGCTTGGGGATGCTAGTTTTGCTATGTCTACTACTTGTTGCAATGATCATGATTGGAGTGATTCTTCTTATGATTTCGAAAATTTATTTAAGCCCCATGATGAATATGAGACTGATAATAGTGTTTGCAATAATATTGAAAGTGAGTTTGGAAGAGTGTCAACTTTAGATCCCACATATTTGGAGAATGTTCAATCTTATGATATTTTTGATAAAAGTGGGTTTGGAGAGGTCATGACTTTAGTTAATGATAATCCCACTATTTTGGAAGAGTGTCAACTTTACATGCATGTGGATCATGTTGAGAATATGTTATGTGATAGCTATTTTGTTGAATTTTCTTATGATCCTACATGTAATTATTATGAGAAAGGAAATTATGGTTGTAGAAATTTTCATGTTACTAAATTACCTCTCTTCATGTTGAGATTGCTATCATCTCTTTGTTCTTCCTTGCATATGCTAGTTTTTGTTTGCCTTGATAATTTGTTTGCTTGCAAGATGCCTATGCATAGGAAGTATGTTAGACTTAAGTGTGTTTGTCACATGTTTTATGATGCTCTCTTTGTCCTTCAATTCTTGTCTTTCATGTGAGCATCATTGAAATCTCAATGCCTAGCTAAAAAGGCATTAAAGAAAAGTGCTTGTTGGGAGACAATCCTATATTTTTCTTTGCTGTTATTTAATAGTTTTTGTTTCTACTTTCTGTTTAGATGTGTTTTTATCTTTTAATTAGTGTTTGTGCCAAGTAGAACCTATAGGATAAACTATGATGATAGTTGATTTGATTCTTCGGAAAAACAGAAACTTTGCGCTCACGAGAAAAAATTCAATAAATCACAGAAACGAGATTTTGCATTGATTCTTTTTGATTCTGATCAATAAACAAATTATCCAGTACGTCCTATTTTTGTAGGATTTTAGAGTTCCAGAAGTTTGCGTTAGTTACAGATTGCTACAGACTGTTCTGTTTTTGACAGATTCTGTTTTTCGTGTGTTGTTTGCTTATTTTGATGCATCTATGGCTAGTAAAATAGTTTATAAACCATAGAGAAGTTGGAATACAGTAGTTTTAACACCGAAATAAATAAAGAATGAGTTCATTACAGTACCTTATGTGGTGGTTTTGTTTTCTTTTACTAACGGAGCTTATAAGATTTCCTGTTGAGTTTTGTGTTGTGAAGTTTTCAAGTTTTGGGTAAAGTTTTTATGGACTATGGAATAAGGAGTCGCAAGAGCCTAGGCTTGGGGATGCCCAAGGAACCCCAAGATATTCAAGGATAGCCAAAAGCCTAAGCTTGGGGATGCCCCGGGAAGGCATCCCCTCTTTCGTCTTCGTTCATTGGTAACTTTACTTGGAGCTATATTCTTATTTGCCACATCATATGTGTTTTGCTTGGAGCGTCGTGTATTATATTAGTATTTGATTTTTAGTTTACCACAATCACCCTTGTTGTACACACCTTTTGGGAGAAGCCTATTTTATTAGGATTTGCTAGAATACTCTATGTGCTTCACTTATATCTTTTGAGCTTGATAGTTTTTGCTCTAGTGCTTCACTTATATCTTTTAGAGCATGGTGGTGGCTTGATTTTGTAGAAATTGTTAGTCTCTCATGCTTCACTTATATTATTTTGTGAGTCTTTTAGAACAGCATGGTATTTTCTATGGTTATAATTTGGTCCTAAAATGATGAGCATCCAAGTTGGGTATAATAAAAACTATCATAGGAAGTGAATTGGATGCTATGATCAATTTGATACTTGATAATTGTTTTGAGATATGGAGGTAGTGATATTAAAGTCATGCTAGTTGGGTGATTATGAATTTAAAGAATGCTTGTGTTGAAGTTAGCAAGTCCCGTAGCATGCACGTATGGTTAAAGTTGTGTAACAAATTTGAAACATGAAGTGTACCTGGCTTGTGCATCCATATGAGTGGCGGTCGGGGACGAGCGATGGTCTTTTCCTACCAATCTATCCCCCTAGGAGCATGCGCGTAGTGCTTGATTTTTGATGACTTCTAAATTTTTGCAATAAGTATATGAGTTCTTTTGACTAATGTTGAGTCCATGGATTATACGCACTTTTACCTTTCCACCATTGCTAGCCTCTTCGGTACCGTGCATTGCCCTTTCTCACCTTGAGAGTTGGTGCAAACTTCGCCGGTGCATCCAAACCCCGTGATACGATACGCTCTATCACACATAAACCTCCTTATATCTTCCTCAAAACAGCCACCATACCTACTTATTATGGCATTTCCATAGCCATTCTGAGATATATTTCCATGCAACTTTCCACCGTTCTGTTCATCATCATGACATACATTACTTTTGTCATATTGCCATTGCATGTTCATGTAGTTGACATCATATTTGTGGCAAGGCCACCATGCATTATTTTTCATACATGTCACTCTTGATTCATTGCACCATCTCGGTACACCGCCGGAGGCATTCATATAGAGTCATATTTTGTTCTAGCTTCGAGTTGTAATTCATATGTTGTAATCAATAGAAGTGTGATGATCATCATTATCAGAGCATTGCCCAAAGAAAAAAAGAAAGAAAAAAAAAGAAGACAGGCCAAAAGGAAAAAAAGTCCCAAAAAAAGAAAAAAAGAAAAAAAGAAAAAGGAAAAAAAGGGCAATGCTACTATCTCTTTTTCCACACTTGTGCTTCAAAGTAGCACTTTGTTCTTCTTGTAGTGAGTCTCATATTTTGTGCTTCAAAGTAGCACTTTGTTCTTCATATAGTGAGTCTCATAAGTTGTCTTTTTCATACTAGTGGGAATTTTTCATTTTAGAACTTGGCTTGTATATTCCTACGATGGGCTTCCTCAAATGCCCTAGGTCTTCGTGAGCAAGCAAGTTGGATGCACACCCACTAGTTTTCTTTTGTTGAGCATTTATTTATAGCTCTAGTGCATCCGTTGCATGGCAATCCCTACTCCTCACGTTGACATCAATTGATGGGCATCTCCATAGCCTGTTGATTATCCTCGTCAATGTGAGACTTTCTCTTTTTTTTGTCTTCTCCACACAATCCCCATCATCATATTCTATTCCACCCATAGTGCTATATCCATGGCTCATGCTCATGTATTGTGTGAAGGTTGAAAAAGTTTGAGATTATTTAAGTATGAAATAATTGCTTGGCTTGTCATCGGGGGTATAGAAGTTGGGAACATCTTTGTGTGACGAAAATGAAGCATAGCCTAACTATATGATTTTGTAGGGATGAACTTTTTTTTGCCATGTTATTTTGAGAAGACATGATTGCTTTGATTAGTATGCTTGAAGTGCTACTATTTCTTTTATCAGTATGAACTTTTATTTTGAATAATTTGGATCTGAACATTCATGCCACAATAAAGAAAATTACATTGAGAATTATGCTAGGTAGCATTCCACATCAAAAATTCTCTTTTTATCATTTACCTACTCGAGGACGAGCAGGAATTAAGCTTGGGGATGCTTGATACGTCTCCAACGTATCTATAATTTTTTATTGTTCCATGCTATTATATTACCTTTTTTGGATTTTTATGGGCTTTATTTTACACATTTATATCATTTTTGGGACTAACCTACTAACCGGAGGCCCAGCCCGTATTGCTGTTTTTTTGCCTATTTCAGTATTTCGAAGAAAAGGAATATCAAACGGAGTCCAAAGGGAATGAAACCTTTGGAGCGTGATTTTTGGAACGAACGTGATCCAGAGGACTTGGAGTGCAAGTCAAGAAGCAGCCGAGGCCTCCATGAGATAGGAGGGCCCCCCCCCTATAGGGCACGCCCCCCTGTCTTGTGGGCCCCTCGGGTGTCCACCGATGTACTTCTTCCTCCTATATAGGCCTACGTACCCCGAAAACATCCAGGGAGCACCCGAAACACAATTTCCACCGCCGTAACCTTCTGTATCCGCGAGATCTCATCTTGGAGCCTTCGTCGGCACTCTGCCGGAGGGGGAATCGACCATGGAGGGCTTCTACATCAACACCATAGCCCTTCCGATGAGTTGTGAGTAGTTTACCACAGACCTGCGGGTCCATAGTTATTAGCTAGACGGCTTCTTCTCTCTTTTTGGATCTCAATACAATGTTCTCCCCCTCTCTTGTGGAGATCTCTTTTATGTAATCTCTTTTTGCGGTGTGTTTGTCGAGATCTGATGCATTGTGGGTTTATAATCAAGTTTATCTATGAATAATATTTGAATCTTCTCTAAATTCTTTTATGTATGATTGAGTTATCTTTGCAAGTCTCTTCGAATTATCAGTTTGGTTTGGCCTACTAGATTGATCTTTCTTGCCATGGGAGAAGTGCTTAGCTTTGGGTTCAATCTTGCGGTGTCCTTACCCAGTGACAGAAAGGGTTGCAAGGCACGTATTGTATTGTTGCCATTGAGGATAACAAGATGGGCTTTATATCATATTGCTTGGGTTTATCCCTCTACATCATGTCATCTTGCTTAATGCGTTACTCTGTTCTTTGTGAACTTAATACTCTAGATGCAGGTAGGAGTCGGTCGATGTGTGGAGTAATAGTAGTAGATGCAGGCAGGAATTGGTCTACTTGTTGCGGACGTGATGCCTATATACATGATCATGCCTAGATAATCTCATAATTATTCGCTTTTCTATCAATTGCTTGACAGTAATTTGTTCACCCACCATAATACTTATGCTATCTCGAGAGAAGCCTCTAGTGAAACCTATGGCCCCCGGGTCTATCTCTTATCATATTTGCTTCCAATCTACTTTTATTTGCATCTTTACTTTCTGCATCTATATTATTAAATACCAAAAATATATTTTTCTTATCATACTTTCTCTATCAGATCTCACTTTCGCAAGTGGCCGTGAAGGGATTGACAACCCCTTTATCGTGTTGGTTGCGAGTTTTTTGTTTGTTTGTGTAGGTTCGTGGGACTTGTTGAGGAGCCTCCTACTGGATTGATACCTTGGTTCTCAAAAACTGAGGGAAATACTTACGCTACTGTGCTACATCACCCTTTCCTCTTCAAGGAAAACCAATGCAAGCTCAAGACGTAGCATCGGCCACCGTGGCTTCCACCGTACCGTCGACCGCCGGGGCCATCACCCGCTCCTCCACCATGGCCCAAAGATGGGAGGTGGAGGTGTAACCTCGCATGTGCGTCAGCGACCTTGCGCGGTACATCGAGTTCCTGTGGGAGGAGGAGGAGCGCCTGGTAGAGCATGCAAAGAGTCTTACCACCGCCATGGCTGTAGCACATGCCATCGCAGAGGAGCGGAATGCAGAGATCTATGAGGAGTCACGCCGCTTCGAGAGCGATCGTCTGGAGTGGCATAGGGCGTTCGAGGTGGGCGTCTCTAAAGGTGCAGCAGCGGTAGGCACATGATTCCAGTTCTCCAGCTCGTCGGTAAGCTCCTCCTCCTCTGCCTCTTACTGGGCGCACTCGACAGAGGAGAGGCTGCTAGAAGTAGTGCAAATCCCCTTCGTAGTTTTAGTACTTAGGGGTTATTTTTTCAGTTCATCTGACTATAGATATGGTTGGACTTTACTACGTACTTAAAATGAGCTAGTATATATAGTTGAACTATCTATTTTAGTGCGTGGTTGGCAACAATTGGGGAAAACTTTGTTCGGTTCAGCTGTCGAGTTGAACTGTTTGTATAAAGAACGACTGCTTAATCTATGAATGAAACCTATGCTTACTAAATTTCAGTTGCAAAATTAGACAGTGCTAGTGATTTTTAGCTGCAAATTTTGACAAATGGCAGTGTTACAAGGTTGAAAAATGGCAATGTTACTAGACTGACAAATGTCAATGTTTCCACTTTGATGAATGACATTATACCCAATATGACACATGCAAATCTTATCAAATTTTCTATACGTGGTTGCACATGGGTCATCATAAAAAATCATTTGCGATGAAATGGATGTACAAATCATGTGTGCCAGATTTTCTCTTGGCTTAGTGGTGAAGGAACCATAGCTCTCACCATTTTGCGATGAAGAGATGCACAAATCCTGCGCGGCAAATTTTCCCTTGGCTTACTGGGGAAGAAATCATAGCTCTCACTTTGCCTACAGGTGTTCTATCTAAAGTGTTCACGATGAGTGTTTTATTCAGAGAAAACATTGATTTTTTTTAATTCTTTGATAAGTCTGTACATTTAGAGAGAAAAACATGTTTTTTCAAACCATAGGTTTCATTCAGTCACACTGTGACTTTATATTCATACGATCGAGAAACAACATTAATCCCAAAAGAACTAATTGCAGCGGCGTGATACGTCTCCAACTTATCTACTTTTCCAAACACTTTTGCCCTTGTTTTGGACTCTAACTTGCATGATTTGAATGAAACTAACCCGGATTGACGCTGTTTTCAGCAGAACTACCATGATGTTGTTTTATGTGTTGAAAATAAAAGTTCTCGGAATGACCTGCAAATCCACGGAGACACTTTTCAGATTTAATAAGAATTTTGGTGAAAGAATCAAGGCCAGGGGGCCCACAGGCTGTCCACGAGACAGGGGGCGCCCCCCCCCCTAGGGCGCGCCCTCCTATCTTGTGGGCCCCCTGGACCTCCTCCGACCTCAACTCCAACTCCATATATACCGTCTCGCGGAGAAAAAAATCAGGGAGAAAGTTTCATCGCGTTTTATGACACGGAGCCACCGCCAAGCCCTAATCTCTCTCGGGAGGGATGATCTGGAGTCCATTCGGGGCTCCGGAGAGGGGGATTCATCACTGTCGTCATCATCAACCATCCTCCATCACCAATTTCATGATGCTCACCGTTGTGCGTGAGTAATTCCATCGTAGACTTGCTGGACGGTGATGGGTTGGATGAGATTTACCATGTAATCAAGTTAGTTTTGTTAGGGTTTGATCCCTAGTATCCACTATGTTTTGAGATTGATGTTGCTATGACTTTGCTATGCTTAATGCTTGTCACTAGGGCCCGAGTGCCATGATTTCAGATCTGAACCTATTATGTTTTCATCAATATATGTGTGTTCTTGATCCTATCTTGCAAGTCTATAGTCACCTATTATGTGTTATGATCCGACAACCCCGAAGTGACAATAATCGGGACACTTCTCGGTGATGACTGTAGTTTGAGGAGTTCATGTATTCGCCATGTGTTAATGCTTTGGTCCGGTTCTCTATTAAAAGGAGGCCTTAATATCCCATAGTTTCCACTAGGACCCCGCTGCCACGGGAGGGTAGGACAAAAGATGTCATGCAAGTTCTTTTCCATAAGCATGTATGACTATTTACGGAATACATGCCTAAATTACATTGATGAACTAGAGCTAGTTCTATATCACCCTATGTTATAACTATTGCATGAGGAATCGCATCCGGCATAATTATCCATCACTGATCCATTGCCTACGAGCTTTTCATATATTGTTCTTCGCTTATTTACTTTTCCGTTGCTACTGTTACAACTACTACAAAAACCCAAAAACATTTATCTTTACTGTTGCTATTGTTACCATTACTATCATACCACTTCTGCTACTAAATACTTTGCTGCAGATACTAAGTTATCCAGGTGTGGTTGAATTGACAACTCAGCTGCTAATACTCAAGAATATTCTTTGGCTCCCCTTGTGTCGAATCAATAAATTTGGGTTGAATACTCTACCCTCGAAAGCTGTTGTGATCCCCTATACTTGTGGGTTATCAAGACTAATTGCTGGCGCCGTTGCCGGGGTGCATAGCTCTATTCTCTGAGTCACTTGGGATTTATATCTGTTGATCACTATGAAGAACTTGAAAGACGCTAAGACCAAGATTTTCCCCTCAACTATGAGGGGAGGTAAGGAACTGCCATCTAGCTCTGCACTAGATTCTCCTTCTGTTATTAGTAGGCTTGCGACACCTAAACCTACTACTGCTATGAATTCTGATATGTCGCATGTTATTGATGATGCCACTTCTGATATGCATGATGAAACTACTTCTGTGCGTGATACTACTTTGCCATTAGGTGAATTTTTGGATGAACAACTTGCTAGAGTTAGGGGAAATGAAAATATTGAAGAACCTATTATTGATGATAGTGATGATGAACGTTCCCCCAATGATTATGTTTTACCTGTTGTTCCTAAGGGTTATTTTATGCATGAAGCAGCTCCTATGGAAATTCTTGCTTGCAATGATAGAAATGATCTTAAGAAATTATTAGCTAAATGGAAGCAGCAGTCTCTTAATGCTAGAATGAAACCTGATCCTACTTTTGCTACTTCACCTATATGTGTTACTGATAAGGATTATGAATTCTCTGTTGATCCTGATATTATTACTTTAGTTGAATCTGATCCTTTTATGGCCTTGAATCTGAAACTGTTGTGGCACATCTTACCAAGTTGAATGATATAGCCACCCTGTTTACTCATGATGAGAAGTCTCGCTATTTATATATCCTTAAGATATTCACGTTCTCATTAAAGGGTGATGCTAAGACTTGGTATAATTCTCTTGCTCCTGGTTGTGTGCGTAGTCCCCAGGATATGATTTATTACTTCTCTACTAAATATTTCCCTGCTCATAAGAAACAAGCTGCCTTGCGGGAAATATATAATTTTGTGCAAATCAAAGAAGAGAGTCTCCCACAAGCTTGGGGGAGGCATCTCTGGTTACTTAATGCTTTGCCTGATAATCCTCTTAAGAAAAATGAAATACTTGATATCTTTTATAATGGACTAACTGATGCTTCCAAGGACCACTTGGATAGTTGTGTTGGTTGTGTTTTCAGGGAAAGAACAGTCAACGAAGCTGAAGTATTATTGAATAATATGTTGACTAATGAAAATAATTGGACTCTTCCCGAGCCAGTTCCTGAAGTAATTCCTGAACCAATTGAGCCAACTCCTGAGCCTATTCCTAAACCCACTCCGAAGAAGAGAGGTGTTTTATTTCTCAGTCCTGAAGATATGCAAGAGGCAAAGAAATCAATGAAAGAAAAAGGTATTAAAGCTGAAGATGTTAAGAATTTACCACCTATTGAAGATATACATGGTCTTAATTTACCGCCTGAAGAACCACATTGTCTTGATAACCTGACACAGATAGTAAAGGTAAATTCTCTCTATAGATACTATAAAGTTGAAATACCCTCTACTAAATTTCATGGCCCATGCTTGGACGAATTTGATCACTTTATGGCTAGACAAGAAAGTTTTAATGCTTATGTTGGTAGAGAGTCTAAGAATAATGCTTTCGAGATAGGATGCGTAGGTGATAATCTGGCTAGAGTTAAAGATGAACTTCACCGCGTTAGCAAATATGCTTTTATGGTTGCTACTCAAGCTGAGCAAGTACTCAAAGCTCAAAATGAATTGCTTGATGAATTGAATAATAAAAATGACTTTGCCGTTAGAGTGGCTACTAGAACTGGTAGAATGACTCAGGAACCTTTGTATCCTGAAGGCCACCCTAAAAGAATTGAACAAGATTCTCAGAATAATAATCCAGATGTTCCTAGCTCTTCTAAGAAGAAGAAAAAGAAGAATGATAGGACTTTGCAAACTTCTAGTGAACCTAATGTAGAAACACTTGAGAATCCCAATGATACTTCCATCTCTGATGCTGAAACACAATCCGGAGATGAACATGAGCCTGACAATAATGCTAATAATGATGTTCATGCAGATGCTCAACCTAGTAATAACAATGATGTAGAGGTTGAACCTGTTGTTGATCTTGATAACTCACAATCAAAGAATCAACGTTATGATAAGAGAGATTTTGTTGCTAGGAAGCATGGTAAAGAAACAGAACCATGGGTTCAAAACCCATGCCCTTTCCTCCTAAACCATCCAAGTCAAAGGATGATGAAGATTTTGAGCGCTTTGCTGAAATGGTTAGACCTATTTTCTTACGTATGCGCTTAACTGATATGCTTAAAGTAAATCCTTATGCTAAGTATATGAAGGATATCATCACAAATAAAAGAAAGATACCGGAAGCTGAAATTTCCACCATGCTTGCTAATTACACTTTTAAGGGTGGAATACCAAAGAAACTTGGAGATCCGAGTGTGCCAACTATACCATGCTCCATTAAAAGAAATTATGTTAGAACTGCTTTATGTGATCTTGGAGCCGGTGTTAGTGTTATGCCTCTCTCTTTATATCGTAGACTTGAATTGAATAAGTTGACACCTATTGAAATATCTTTGCAAATGGCTGATAAATCAACTGCTATACCTGTCGGTATTTATGAGGATGTGCCTGTTGTGGTTGCAAATGTCACTATCTTAACGGACTTTGTTATTATTGATATTCCTGAGGACGATAGTATGTCTATTATCCTTGGTAGACCTTTTCTTAATACTGCAGGGGCTGTTATTGATTGCAACAAAGGCAATATCACTTTTCATGTTAATGGCAATGAGCATACGATACACTTTCCGAGGAAACAATCTCAAGTTCATAGCATTAATTCTATTGAAAAAGTTCCAACTATCATTTTTGGAGATTTTGAATTTCCTCTCCCTATTATCGAGAAAAAGTATGATATTCTTATTGTTGGGGATTTCCATATCCCCGTTGAGGTAACTTAGTGTTATTCGAAATTTCTCCGGTTCCGTGTTATTCGGAATGAGTTTGTTAACAAGACTTGATCAACCTTGTTAGCAGGTTCATTTTGATGACCATGAGATGGACGAAACTAGAAGGCACAACCTTCTGTACCCTCTTTTTACTTTCTGTTATTTAGAATAAATAAAGCAAAAATAGTATTATCCGTCTGTTTTTTGAATTATCCATGCATTAAAAAAAGTCCAAAAATAAAAGTGCTCCAAATGCCCTGCAAATTTATTATAATTTTTTCTGGAATATTTGAGGATTTTAGGCACTTAAAACACTGTAGGAGGGGCAAGCACCAGGCCACGAGAGAGGAGGGCACGCCCCCTGTCTCGTGGGCCCCTGGTGGCTCCCCTCCACTTATGCTAGCACCCACACACTCTATCTTCTACCCAAAAAAATCCCCATCCAGCTCAAGCATGAGTTCTAGCCCGTTTTGCTGCGATTTTCGATCTCTTAGCTCAAAGCTCCATTCACAAAACTTCTTTGGGAGATTGTTGCTTGGTATGTGACTCCTCCTTTGGTCCAATTAGTTTTTGTTCTAGTGCTTTATTCATTGCAAATCCTTGATGTCTTGGTGACCCTGTTCTTGAGCTTGCATGTTAAATTTTTGAGGTTCCAAGTAATTCTAAGTCATGATATGGGCTCTAGGCACTTGTAGGAGTATTTGCTATCAATCTTGTTTAGTTTTATGCACTTTTATTTTGAAGTTACTAAAATTTCAGAAAATTTCAGAAAATGTTGAGGAAACTTTTGAGGGGCTCTTCGAGCCAAAGCTCCCAAGAAAAACAAGCTAAAGAGAAGGAAAAGGCCAAGTATAATCTGCCTTGCTTAACGGAAGTACGATCGTGTGAATGGCCATGTGATGATTTCTTGAAAGAGGTCGGAATTCATGAAGACTTTCATGCTTTAATCGGGACTGCAAGCCTCACCGGTTTCATCAATGACCGAATCGATCAGTATCTCTTACTCACCAATACTTTCGTGCAAAACTTTTATTTTTATCCTAAGAAGTCACCGCCTGGAATATCATTTCATTTATATGACGAGTTCAAATAAATGTCTTTACGTCATTTTTGCACGGTATGTAGGATACCTTATGAGGGAGAATTAGAGGAATCCCATCGTGAAGATGTGGCTGGCTTTGTTGATATTATCGCTGTAGAGGAGCCAAAGAAGGGTTCCGAGGCGAAAGTCTCTAGCATACACTTTCCTGTTTTACGCTACTTTGCCATATTTGCTAGTAGATGCTTGATTGGTCATGGGAATAGTTGAAACTTGAGTGTTCCTGATATTATCATGCTTCAACATGCTTTGCTTCGAGACAATAGTTTTAATATGGGTGCCGTCGTTGCTAAACGGCTTGCCCTTAATTGTACAAAAGGCCCCATATTTGGAGGTATCTATGCTGCACGTCTGGCTAGACATTTTCAGATACCCATTAGGCACCATGAGGAAAAGGAGACAATATTGCCTCCTCACATTCTAGATTGCAAGAGCATGGTAGCACATAAGTTTATTGTTGACAACAAAGATAGGATGCTCTTGTATAAACTTAGATTCAATAAGAAACACTTTGAGATTATTATTTTGCCTGCGCCTTTGTTGTTTGATTTGCTTGCAGAAAAATTTCTCGTTACACCGGAGGCGGTGAACAATCATCGAGCTCAGGCCACTCCAGAACCTGAACCTGAGCCGGAACCTGAGCTGGACCCTTATCGTGCATCATCTGTCCAGTGGGATCCGGAGATGACTAGCCAGTGGTATCCTGATTATACCTCTTATTACACCGGAGAGAGTAGCGGTGGTCCTTGGTATTAAACTAACTTAGGCCAAAAGCCTAAGCTTGGGGGAGTACGTATTTCTCACCGACTTTACATTCATGTTCACACATAGTCGTCGGTGCTCATACTCTTTCATTGTATTATCCATGCTAGTTTAAATTCCTTTTTCTAGTTTTCTTCTTGTGTGTTTGATAAACCTTGAGAAAAACGAAAAAAATTTAGTTAGTTTAATTTCCATGCTTGTAGTAGTAATTAAAATGAAAACCCAAAAAGATTTCTAGTTCTTCTTTTTACTTGTTGGGAGCTTTCCCGTGTAAATAGTTTTATTTTATTTTCTTTCCTTTGGGGGTCGAGAAGACCATATTGAAAATGTTTAGTGGCTCTCATATGCATGATTGTTTATTTAACTTAGAGCCTATATTATCTGTCTTCTCTCTTGAGTTGAATGCTTGCAGATTCCAGCTTAGTCCAATGCACGTGCACTCTTATTATTATACACATCGTTCGGTCGTGCGAGTGAAAGGCAATAATGACGATATATGATGGACTTATTGGGATGAGAAAAGCTGGTATGAACTCGACCTCTCTTGTTTTTGTAAATATGATGAGTTCATCGTTCCTGAGTCAGCTATTATGAAGTAAACATATTTCAAATGACATTTAGAGATTATAGTTACTTGTGCCATGCTTGATTAGCTATGAGTTATACTGCTTTACCTTGCGTGCCAACCTTCTATTAGAATGATTATGATGTGGTATGATGGGATGGTATCCTCCTTTGAATGAATCGAGTGACTCGACTTGGCACATGTTCACGCATGTAGTTGAATCAAATCAACACAGCCTTCACGATATTTATGTTCATGGTGGATTATATCCTACTCATGCTTGTGCTCGGTGTGAATTAATTTTAATGCATGCTTACGACTGTTGTCGCTCTCTCAGTTGGTCGCTTCCCAGTCTTTTGCTAGCCTTCATCTGTACTAAACGGGAATACTGCTTGTGCATCCAAACTCCTTAAACCCCAAAGTTGTTCCATATGAGTCCACTATACCTACCTATATGCGGTATTTACCTGCCGTTCCAAGTAAATTTGTATGTGCCAAACTCCAAACCTTCAAATGAAATTCTGTTTTGTATGCTCGAGCAGCTCATGTTACAACTAGGGCTGCCTATATCTTCCATGCTAGGTGGGTTATTCTCAAGAGGAGTGGACTCTGCTCCTCATTCACAAGAAAGGGCCGGTAACCAGGATGCCCAGTCCCATGATCCAAAAAGATCAAAGCAAATCAAAATAATTAAACAAAACTCCCCCAGGGTTGTTGTATGTTGGAGGCACTCGTTGTTTCGAGCAAGCCATGGATTGATGCTTGTTGGTGGTTGGGGGAGTATAAACCTTTACCATTCTATTTGGGAACTGCCTATAATGCATTTAGTGTGGAAGATACAACCATCTCATAGGTGTTGCATTGACAGCGAAAGTATGCCGCTCAAAATGTTATTCAATCTCTATTTTTGAATCGAGCTTTGGCACCTCTACAAATCCCTGCTTCCCTCTGCGAAGGGCCTATCTATTTACTTTTATGTTGAGTCATCACCCTTCTTATTTAAAGCGCCCACTGGAGAGCGCACTGTCATTTGCATTCATTATTATTGATTTATATTGTGTATGAGTTGATTGGATCTCTTTTACCATGAATTACAATGTTTAGTCAGCCCTTGATCTTTAAAGGTGCTCTGCATTTATGTTTTGCGGTCTCAGAAAGGGCTAGCAAGATACCATTTTGTTATATCATGTTATGATTGTTTTGAGAAAGTGTTGTCATCCGAGTTTTATTATTATTGCTCGCTAGCTGATTATGCTATTGATATGAGTAATTGTGAGACCCAAGTGTTATTGTTAGTATGGTTAGTTCATAATATTTGCTGAAACTTGAATGCTGGCTTTTCATGTTTACAACAACAAGAGCAAACAGAGTTTGTAAAAGTTTTTCTTTACCACTTTCAGTTTATCAACTGAATTGCTTGAGGACAAGCAAAGGTTTAAGCTTGGGGGAGTTGATACATCTCCAACGTATCTACTTTTCCAAACACTTTTGCCCTTGTTTTGGACTCTAACTTGCATGATTTGAATGAAACTAACCCGGACTGACGCTGTTTTCAGCAGAACTACCATGATGTTGTTTTATGTGTAGAAAAGAAAAGTTCTCGGAATGACCTGCAAATCCATGGAGACACTTTTCAAATTTAATAAGAACTTTTGGCGAAAGAATCAAGGCCAGGGGGCCCACGGGCTTTCCACGAGACAGGGGGGCGCCCCCCCCTAGGGCGCGCCCTCCTATCTCGTGGGCCCCCTAGACCTCCTCCGACCTCAACTCCAACTCCATATATACCGTCTCGCAGAGAGAAAAATCAGGGAGAAAGTTTCATCGCGTTTTACGACACGGAGCCTCCGCCAAGCCCTAATCTCTCTCGGGAGGGCTGATCTGGAGTCCGTTCGGGGCTCCGGAGAGGGGGATTCGTCGCCGCCGTCATCATCAACCATCCTCCATCACCAATTTCATGATGCTCACCGCCGTGAGTGAGTAATTCCATCGTAGGCTTGCTGGACGGTGATGGGTTGGATGAGATTTACCATGTAATCAAGTTAGTTTTGTTAGGGTTTGATCCCTAGTATCCACTATGTTCTGAGATTGATGTTGCTATGACTTTGCAATGCTTAATGCTTGTCACTAGGGCCCGAGTGCCATGATTTCAGATCTGAACCTATTATGTTTTCATCAATATATGTGTGTTCTTGATCCTATCTTGCAAGTCTATAGTCACCTATTATGTGTTATGATCCGACAACCCTGAAGTGACAATAATCGGGACACTTCTCGGTGATGACCGTAGTTTGAGGAGTTCATGTATTCACCATGTGTTAATGCTTTGGTCCGGTTCTCTATTAAAAGGAGGCCTTAATATCCCTTAGTTTCCACTAGGACCCCGCTGCCACGGGAGGGTAGGACAAAAGATGTCATGCAAGTTCTTTTCCATAAGCATGTACGACTATTTACGGAATACATGCCTACATTACATTGATGAAGAGGAGCTAGTTCTATATCACCCTATGTTATAACTATTGCATGAGGAATCGCATCCGGCATAATTATCCATCACTGATCCATTGCCTACGAGCTTTTCATATATTGTTCTTCGCTTATTTACTTTTCCGTTGCTACTGTTATAACTACTATGAAAACCCAAAAACATTTATCTCTACTGTTACTATTGTTACCTTTACTATCATACCACTTCTGCTACTAAATACTTTACTGCAGATACTAAGTTATCTAGGTGTGGTTGAATTGACAACTCAACTGCTAATACTCAAGAATATTCTTTGGCTCCCCTTGTGTCGAATCAATAAATTTGGGTTGAATACTCTACCCTCAAAAGCTGTTGCGATCCCCTATACTTGTGGGTTATCACGGCGCGGAGGCAGCATGCTATGCTGGCATTGTCGTCCTCCGAGACGCAGTTGTTCAAGTCTTCAAGCCAACCTAGAATGTTCTTGACTTGGAAATCAAAGACCCAGTCATCGCACGATCGACGGGCGGGGCACGGGAGGACACCGAGTCATAGTGCTGCGAGGTAGCGGTCGACGGCGGCATCCCATGATGCTGGGGGGCGACACGGCGGCTGCAGATGGGCACACAAGCACGAGCACGGCAGGTGCAGGCTAACGCACGGGGACCAACGCTATGGTGGGGGCAAGGGCGTGCACGGACACATGCGGGGGCACTGACACGTACACGAGCTCGCGCGTGTCTGTGGGGACCTCACTGGAGCCCACGGCTTGCAGTAATGCCACCCACTGGTGTAGGGAGGAGAACAGGCTAAGGACGGGCTCATCGGGCTCGAGCAATGCCACCTGCTGAGCCGCAACCTGAAGGGCCACGGCGTGCTTGACCAAATGCTAGAGCCACGAACGCGTGGAGTGCTTGTAGAAATGTCCAATGGGAAGAAAGGGTGTCGCCCGATACAAGACCGACAATTGTCAGAGGAGGACTCCGTACGAAGACACGTGAAAGTGCATTGCACTGCACATGGGCAGTGACTCCTGATACATCTCCAACGTATCTATAATTTATGAAGTATTCATGCTATTATATTATCTGTTTTGGATGTTTATGGGCTTTATTATACACTTTTATATTATTTTTGGGACTAACCTATTAACCGGAGGCCCAGCCCAAATTGTTGTTTTCTTGCCTATTTCAGTGTTTCGAAGAAAAGGAATATCATACGGAGTCCAAACAGAATGAAACCTTTGGGAGAGTTATTTTTGGAATGCAAGCACTCTAGGAGACTTGGAGTAGACATCAAGGCAGCTTCGAGGTGGCCACGAGGCAGGGAGGCGCGCCCTACCCCCTTGGGCGCGCCCCCACCCTCGTGGGCCCCTCGTGGCTCCCCTGACCGACTTCTTTCGCCTATATATGTCCATATACCCTAAAAACATCGGACAACAAAATAGATCGGGAGTTCCGCCGCTGCAAGCCTCTGTAGCCACCAAAAACCTCTCGGGAGCCCGTTCCGGCACCCTACCGGAGGGGGGATCCCTCACCGGTGGCCATCTTCATCATCCCGACGCTCTCCATGATGAGGAGGGAGTAGTTCACCCTCGGGGCTGAGGGTATGTACCAGTAGCTATATGTTTGATCTCTCTCTCTCTCTCTCTCTCTCGTGTTCTTGATTCGGCACGATATTGATGTATCATGAGCTTTGCTATTATAGTTGGATCTTATGATGTTTCTCCCCCTCTACTCCCTTGTAATGGATTGAGTTTTCCCCTTGAAGTTGTCTTGTCGGATTGAGTCTTTAAGGATTTGAGAACACTTGATGTATGTCTTGTCGTGCTTATCTATGGTGACAATGGGATATTCACGTGATCTACTTGATGTATGTTTTGGTGATCAACTTGCGGGTTCAATGAACTTATGCATAGGGGTTGGCACACGTTTTCGTCTTGACTCTCCGGTAGAAACTTTGGGGCACTCTTTGAAGTACTTTGTGTTGGTTGAATAGATGAATCTGAGATTGTGTGATGCATATCATATAATCATGCCCACGGAAACTTGAGGTGACATTGGAGTATCTAGGTGACATTAGGGTTTTGGTTGATTTGTGTCTTAAGGTGTTATTCTAGTATGAACTCTATGATAGATCGAACGGAAAGAATAGCTTCATGTCATTTTACTACAGACTCTTGAATAGATCGATCCGAAAGGATAACTTTGAGGTGGTTTCGTACCCTACCATAATCTCTTCGTTTGTTCTCCGCTATTAGTGACTTTGGTTTGACTCTTTGTTGCATGTTGAGGGGTAGTTATATGATCCAATTATGTTATTATTGTTGAGAGAACTTGCACTAGTGAAAGTATGAACCTTAGGCCTTGTTTCCTAGCATTGCAATACCGTTTACACTCACTTTTATCATTAGTTATCTTGCTGTTTTTTTATAATTTCGTATTACAAAAACCTATATCTATCATCCATATTGCACTTGTATCACCATCTCTTCGCCGAACTAGTGCACCTATAGAATTTACCATTGTATTGGTTGTGTTGGGGACACAAGAGACTCTTTGTTATTTGGTTGCAGGGTTGCTTGAGAGAGACCATATTCATCCTACGCCTCCCACGGATTGATAAACCTTAGGTCATCCACTTGAGGGAAATTTGCTACTGTCCTACAAACCACTGCACTTGGAGGCCTTACAACGTCTACAAGAAGAAGGTTGCATAGTAGACATCAAGCTCTTTTCTGGCGCCGTTGCCGGGGAGATGAGTGCTTGAAGGTATATCTTTAGATTTTGCAATCGAATCTTTTTGTTTCTTGTTTTATCACTAGTTTAGTCTATAGAAGAAAACTACAAAAAAATGGAATTGAGTTTGCCTCATACTCTTCATCTTTTTAATATCTTTCATGAAAATGATGGAAAGGAAAATTATGCTCAATTTCTAGAAGAATGCATTAAAATGTTTGGTACTAGATCTTTGTATGATGAGCATGATTGCAATATTGTTAGTGTGAATTCCTTGAATATCCATGATGCTAATGATATGAAAAGCCACAAGCTTGGGGAAGCTATGTTTGATGAAGATGATATTTTTTGTCCCCCAAGTTTTGATGAGCAAATTTATTATGATGAAAGCATGCCTCATATTTATGATGATTATTGTGATGATATGTATGCCATAAATAATAAACATAACCATGAAACTTGTCATAATTATTTTAATTTTCAATTGGATTATGCTTCACATGATAGTTATTTTGTTGTGTTTGCTCCCACTACTATTGATGAGAATAAACTTGCTTATGTGGAGAGTGGTAAAATTTCTATGCAAGTAGATCATGAAAAGAATGATTTATGTGCTGGTTATATTGTTGAATTCATTCATGATGCTACTGAAAATTATTATGAGGGAGGAATATATGCTTGTAGGAATTGCAATAATATCAAGTTTCCTCTCTGTGTGCTTTAAATTTTGAAGTTATGCTTGTTTAGCCTTCCTATGCTAGTTGATTATTGTTCCCATAAGTTGTTTGCTCACAAAATCCCTATGCATAGGAAGTGGGTTAGGATTAAATGTGCTAGTCATATGCTTCATGATGCTCCCGTTATGTTTCAATTCTTATCTTTTATGTGAGCATCATTGCCATCATCATGCCTAGCTAGAAAGGCATTGAAGAAAAGCACTTGTTGGGAGACAACCCAATATTTACCCGTACTGTTTTTGTGTGTCCACATGATTATGCTACTGTAGTAATCATGTTTTATAGCTTTTGTTTCAATAAAGTGCCAAGTAAGACCTTTAGGATAGCTTACGATGATAGTTGTGTTGATCCTGCTGAAAATCAGAAACTTTTGCGCCCAGTAAATTAGTTTTGATAATTCACAGATATGTGATTTTGATCTGATTCTTTTTGATGTGGATTGGTACACAAATTTCTCAGGTTTTCCTAATTTGGTAGGATTTTTTGAGGTCTAGAATTATACGGTTGATACAGATTACTACAGACTGTTCTGTTTTTGACAGATTCTGTTTCTATGTGTTGTTTGCTTATTTTGACGAATCTATGAGTAGTGTCGGGAGGTATGAACCATAGTAAAGTTGGAATACTGTTGGAAATATGCCCTAGAGGCAATAATAAATTAGTTATTATTATATTTCCTTGTTCATGATAATCGTTTATTATCCATGCTATAATTGTATTGATAGGAAACTCAGATACATGTGTGGATACATAGACAACACCATGTCCCTAGTAAGCCTCTAGTTGACTAGCTCGTTGATCAATAGATGGTTACAGTTTCCTGACCATGGACATTGGATGTCGTTGATAACGGGATCACATCATTAGGAGAATGATGTGATGGACAAGACCCAATCCTAAGCCTAGCACTAAAGATTGTGTAGTTCGTATGCTAAAGCTTTTCTAATGTTAAGTATCATTTCCTTAGACCATGAGATTGTGCAACTCCCGGATACCGTAGGAATTCTTTGGGTGTACCAAACATCACAACGTAACTGGGTGGCTATAAAGGTGCACTACAGGTATCTCCGAAAGTGTCTGTTGGATTGGCACGAATCGAGACTGGGATTTGTCACTCCATGTAACGGAGAGGTATCTCTGGGACCACTCGGTAGGACATCATCATAATGTGCACAATGTGATCAAAGGGTTCATCACGGGATGATGTGTTACGGAACGAGTAAAGAGACTTGCCGGTAACGAGATTGAACAAGGTATCGGTATACCGACGATCGAATCTCGGGCAAGTACAATACCGTTAGACAAAGGGAATTGTATACAGGATCGATCGAGTCCTTGACATCGTGGTTCATCCGATGAGATCATCGTGGAACATGTGGGAGCCAACATGGGTATCCAGATCCTGCTGTTGGTTATTGACCGGAGAACGTCTCGGTCATGTCTGCATGGTTCCCGAACCCGTAGGGTCTACACACTTATGGTTCGATGACGCTAGGGTTATAAAGGAAGTTTGTATGTGGTTACCGAATGTTGTTTGGAGTCCCGGATGAAATCCCGGACGTCACGAGGAGTTCCGGAATGGTCCGGAGGTAAAGAATTATATATGGGAAGTCCTGTTTTGGTCACCGGAAAAGTTTCGAGTTTTATCGGTAATGTACCGGGACCACCGGGAGGGTCCCGGGGGTCCACCAAGTGGGGCCACCATCCTCGGAGGGCTGCATGGGCCAAGTGTGGGAGGGGACCAGCCCCAGGTGGGCTGGTGCGCCCCCCCAAGAGGCCCATGCGCCAAGAGATAAGGGAAAGGGAGAGTCCTAAAGGGGGAAGGCACCTCCTAGGTGCCTTAGGGAGGATGGACTCCTCCCTGGCCGCACCCTTCCTTGGAGGAAGGGCCAAGGCTGCGCCCCCCCTCTCCCTTGCCCCTATATATAGTGGAGGGGAAGGAGGGCAGCCGCACCTGAGTCCCTGGCACCTCCCTCCCTCCCGTGACACCTCCTCCTCTCCCGCAGGTGCTTGGCGAAGCCCTGCAGGATTGCCACGCTCCTCCACCACCACCACGCCATTGTGCTGCTGCTGGATGGAGTCTTCCTCAACCTCTCCCTCTCTCCTTGCTGGATCAAGGCATGGGAGACGTCACCGGGCTGTACGTGTGTTGAACGCGGAGGTGCCATCCGTTCGGCACTAGGATCTCCGGTGATTTGGATCACGACGAGTACGACTCCTTCAACCCCGTTCTCTTGAACGCTTCCGCTTAGCGATCTACAAGGGTATGTAGATGCACTCTCCTTCCCCTTGTTGCTAGTTTCTCCATAGATAGATCTTGGTGACACGTAGGAAAATTTTGAATTTCTGCTACGTTCCCCAACAGTGGCATCATGAGCTAGGTCTATTGCGTAGATTCTTTGCACGAGTAGAACACAAAGTAGTTGTGGGCGTTGATTTTGTTCAATATGTTTACCGTTACTAGTCTAATCTTGTTTCAACGGTATTGTGGGATGAAGCAGCCCGGACCGACCTTACACGTACACTTACGTGAGACAGGTTCCACCGACTGACATGCACTTGATGCATAAGGTGGCTAGCGGGTGCCAGTCTCTCCCACTTTAGTCGGAACGGATTCGATGAAAAGGGTCCTTATGAAGGGTAAATAGCAATTGACATATCATGTTGTGGCTTTTGCGTAGGTAAGAAACGTTCTTGCTAGAAACCCATAGCAGCCACGTAAAACATGCAAACAACAATTAGAGGCCGTCTAACTTATTTTTGCAGGGTATGCTATGTGATGTGATATGGCTAAGAAGAATGTGATGTATGAGATTGATCATGTTCTTGTAATAGGAATCACGACTTGCATGTCGATGAGTATGACAACCGGCAGGAGCCATAGGAGTTGTCTTAATTTATTGTATGACCTGCGTGTCATTGAACAACGCCATGTAATTACTTTACTTTATTGCTAACCGGTAGCCATAGTAGTAGAAGTAATAGTTGGCGAGACAACTTCATGAAGACACGATGATGGAGATCATGATGATGGAGATCATGGTGTCATGCCGGTGACGATGATGATCATGGAGCCCCGAAGATGGAGATCAAAAGGAGCAAAATGATATTGGCCATATCATGTCACTTTTTGATTGCATGTGATGTTTATCATGTTTATGCATCTTATTTGCTTAGAACGACGGTAGTAAATAAGATGATCCCTCATTAAAATTTCAAGAAAGTGTTCCCCCTAACTGTGCACCGTTGCGAAAGTTCGTCGTTTCGAAGCACCACGTGATGATCGGGTGTGATAGATTCTTACGTTCACATACAACGGGTGTAAGCCAGATTTACACATGCGAAACACTTAGGTTGACTTGACGAGCCTAGCATGTACAGACATGGCCTTGGAACACAAGAGACCGAAAGGTCGAGCATGAGTCGTATAGTAGATATGATCAACATGAAGATGTTCACCGATGATGACTGGTCCGTCTCACGTGATGATCGGACACAGCCTAGTTGACTCGGATCATGTAATCACTTAGATGACTAGAGGGATGTCTATCTGAGTGGGAGTTCATAAGATGAACTTAATTATCCTGAACATAGTCAAAAGATCTTTGCAAATTATGTCATAAGCTCGCGCTTTAGTTCCACTGTTTAGACATGTTCCTAGAGAAAATATAGTTGAAAGTTGACAGTAGCGATTATGCGGACAGTAGAAAGCTTATGTCCTTAATGCACCGCTCAGTGTGCTGAACCCCAAACGTCGTTTGTGGATGTTGCGAACATCGGACATACACGTTTTGATAACTACGTGATAGTTTAGTTAAACAGTTTAGAGTTGAGGCACCAAAGACGTTTTTGAAACGTCGCAGAACATATGAGATGTTTCGAGGGATGAAATTGGGATTTCAGGCTCGTGCCCACGTCAAGAGGTATGAGACCTTCGACGATTTTCTTAGCCTGCAAACTAAGGGAGAAAAGCTCAATCGTTGAGCTTGTGCTCAGATTGTCTGAGTGCGACAATCACTTGAATCGAGTGGGAGGTGATCTTCCAGATGAGATAGTGATGTTTCTCCAAAGTCATTGCCACCAAGATGCTAGAGCTTTTTGATGAACTATAACATATCAGGGATAGAGATGATGATCCTTGAGGTACTCGCGATGTTTGACACCGCGAAAGTAGAAATCAAGAAGGAGCATCAATTGTTGATGGTTAGTGAAACCACTAGTTTCAAGAAGGGCAAGGGCAAGAAGGGATACTTCATGAAACGGCAAATCAGCTGCTGCTCTAGTGAAGAAACCCAAGGTTGAACCCAAACCCGAGACTAAGTGCTTCTATAATAAGGGGAACAACCACTGGAGCAGAATTACCCTAGATACTTGGTAGATGGGAAGGCTGGCAAGGTCGATAGAAGTATATTGGATATACATTATGTTAATGTGTACTTTACTAGTACTCCTAGTAGCACCAGGGTATTAGATACCGGTTCGGTTGCTAAGTGTTAGTAACTCGAAATAAAAGAGCTACGGAATAAACGGAGACTAGCTAAAGGTGAGCTGATGATATGTGTTGGAAGTGTTTCCAAGTTTGATGTGATCAAACATCTCACGCTCCCTCTACCATCAAGATTAGTATTAAACCTGAATAATTGTCATTTAGTGTTTGCGTTGAGCATAGACATGATTGGATTATGTCTATCGCAATACGGTTATTCATTTAAGGAGAATAATGGTTACTCTATTTATTTGAATAATACCTTCAATGGTCTTGCACCTAAAGGAATGGTTTATTGAATCTCGATCGTAGTGATACACATTTTCATGCCAAAAGATATAAGATAGTAATGATAGTACCACTTACTTGTGGCACTACCATGTAAGCCATATTGGTATAAAACGCATGAAGAAGCTCCATGTTGATGGATCTTTGGACTCACTCAGTTTTGAAAAGTTTGAGACATGCGAACCATGGCTATTGGTGTATACGCATGAAGAAACTACATGCAGATGAATTGTTTGGACTCACTTGATTTTGAATCACTTGAGATATGCAAATCATACCACATGGGCAAGATGACTAAAAAGCCTCGTTTTCAGTAAGATGGAACAAGATAGCAACTTGTTGGAAGTAACACATTTTGATGTGTGCAGTCCAATGAGTGCTGAGGCATGCAGTGAATATCGTTATGTTCTTACTTCACAGATGATTCGAGTAGATGTTGAGTATATTTACTTGATGAAACACAAGTCTGAATTATTGAATGGTTCAAGTTATTTCAGAGTGAAGTTGAAGATCATTGTGACAAGAGGATAAAATGTCTACGATATGATCATAGAGATGAGTATCTGAGTTACAAGCTTTGACACACAATTAAGATATTGTGGAAATTGTTTCACAATTAATACCGCCTAGAACACCATAGTGTGATGGTGTGTCCGAACATCATAGTTGCACCCTATTGGACATGGTGCGTACCATGATGTCTCTTATCGAATTACCACTATCGTTCATGGGTTAGGCATTAGAGACAACCGCACTCACTTTAATAGGGAACCACATAATTCCGTTGAGAAGACATCGTTTGAACTATGGTCTGGAGAAACCTAAGTTGTCGTTTCTTAAAAGTTTGGGGCTACGACGCTTATATGAAAAGGTTTCAGTTTGATAAGCTCGAACCCAAAGCGGATAAAATGCATCTTCATAGGACACCCAAAACAGTTGGGTATACCTCCTAATTTAGATCCGAAAGCAATAGGGATTGTTTCTCGAATCGGGTCCTTTCTCGAGGAAAGGTTTGTCTCGAGAATTGAGTGGGAGGATGGTGGAGACTTGATGAGGTTATTGAACCGTCACTTCAACAAGTGTGTAGTAGGGCACAGGAAGTTGTTCCTGTGGCGCCTACAACAATTGAGGTAGAAGCTTATGATAGTGATCATGAAGTTTTGGATCAAGTCACTACCGTACCTCGTAGGGTGACAAGGATGCGTACTACTTCAGAGTGGTACAGTAATCCTGTCTTGAAGGTCATGTTGCTAGACAACAATGAACCTACGAGCTATGGAGAAGCGATGGTGGGCCCAAATTCCGACAAATGGTTAGAAGCCATGAAATCCGAGATAGGATCCATGTATCAGAAAAAAGCATGGACTTTGGTGGACTTGCCCGATGATCGGCAAGCCATTGAGATAAATGGATCTTTAAGAAGAAGACGGACGTGGACGGTAATGTCACCGTCTATGAAGCTCGACTTGTGGCGAAGAGTTTTTCACAAGTTCAAGGAATTGACTACGATGAGATTTTCTCATCCGTAGCGATGCTTAAGTCCGTCGGAATCATGTTAGCATTAGCTACATTTATGAAATCTGGCAGATGGATGTCAAAACGAGTTTCCTTACCAGTCTTCGTAAGGAAAGGTTGTATGTGATACAATCAGAAAGGTTTTGTCGATCCTAAGGATGCTAAAAGGTATGCTAGCTCCAGCGATCCTTCCATGGACTGGAGTAAGCATCTCAGAGTTGGAATATGCACTTTGATAAGATGATCAAAGATTTTGGGTTTATACAAAGTTTATGAGAAACTTGTATTTCCAAAGAAGTGAGTGGGAGCACTATAGAATTTTTTATGAGTATATGTTGTTGACATATTGTTGATCAGAAATGATGTAGAATTTCTAGAAAGCATGTAGGGTTATTTGAAAAGTGTTTTTCAATTAGAAAACCTGGATTAGGCTACTTGAACAATAAGCGTCAAGATCTATAAGATAGATCAAAATGCTTAATAATACTTTCAAATGAGCACATACCTTGACGTGATCTTGAAGGAGTTCAAGATGGATCGGTCAAAGAAGGAGTTCTTGCCTGAGTTGTAAGCTATGAAGTTAAGAGTTAAAGCTCGACCACGGCAGAAGAGAGACAAAGGACGAAGGCCGTCCCCTATGTTTCAGACGTGGGCTCTATAGTATGCTATGATGTGTACTGCACCGGAAGTGTGCCTTGCCATGAGTCAGTCAAGGGGTACAAGAATGATCCAGGAATGGATCATTGGACAGCGGTCAAAATTGTCCTTGGAGTAAATAAGGACATGTTTCTCAATTATGGAGGTGATAAAGAGTTCGGCGTAAAGGGTTACGTCGATGCAAGCTTTAACACCTATCCGAGTGACTTTGAGTAGCAAACCGGATACGTATAGTGGAGCAACCATTTGGAGTAGTTCCAAGTGGAGCGTGGTAGCGGCATTTACAATATGACCTAGAGATTTGCGAAGTACATACGGATCTGAATTTTGCAGACCCGTTGACTAAAAACCTCTCACACAAGCAAAACATGATCAAACCCCAGAACTCATTGAGTCTTAATCACATGATGATGTGAACTAATAAACTCTTTGGATGTTGGTCACATGGTGATGTGACCTCTGAGTGTTAATCACATGGCGATGTGAAGTAGATTATTGACTCTAGTGCAAGTGGGAGACTATTGGAAATATGCCCTAGAGGCAATAATAAATTAGTTATTATTATATGTCCTTGTTCATGATAATCGTTTATTATCCATGCTATAATTGTATTGATAGGAAACTCAGATACATGTGTGGATACATAGACAACACCATGTCCCTAGTAAGCCTCTAGTTGACTAGCTCGTTGATCAATAGATGGTTACGGTTTCCTGACCATGGACATTGGATGTCGTTGATAACGGGATCACATCATTAGGAGAATGATGTGATGGACAAGACCCAATCCTAAGCCTAGCACTAAAGATCGTGTAGTTCGTATGCTAAAGCTTTTCTAATGTCAAGTATCATTTCCTTAGACCATGAGATTGTGCAACTCCCGGATACCGTAGGAATGCTTTGGGTGTACCAAACGTCACAACATAACTGGGTGGCTATAAAGGTGCACTACAGGTATCTCCAAAAGTGTCTGTTGGGTTGGCACGAATCGAGACTGGGATTTGTCACTCCGTGTAACGGAGAGGTATCTCTGGGCCCACTCGGTAGGACATCATCATAATGTGCATAATGTGATCAAAGGGTTGATCACGGGATGATGTGTTACGGAACGAGTAAAGAGACTTGCCGGTAACGAGATTGAACAAGGTATCGGTATACCGACGATCGAATCTCGGGCAAGTACAATACCGTTAGACAAAGGGAATTGTATACAGGATCGATTGAGTCCTTGACATCGTGGTTCATCCGATGAGATCATTGTGGAACATGTGGGAGCCAACATGGGTGTCCAGATCCCGCTGTTGGTTATTGATCGGAGAATGTCTCGGTCATGTCTGCATGGTTCCCGAACCCGTAGGGTCTACACACTTAAGGTTCGATGACGCTAGGGTTATAAAGGAAGTTTGTATGTGGTTACCGAATGTTGTTCGGAGTCCCGGATGAAATCCCGGATGTCACGAGGAGTTCCGGAATGGTCCGGAGGTAAAGAATTATATATGGGAAGTCCTGTTTTGGTCACCGGAAAAGTTTCGGGTTTTATCGGTAATGTACCGGGACCACCGGGAGGGTCCCGGGGGTCCACCAAGTGGGGCCACCATCCTCGGAGGGATGCATGGGCCAAGTGTGGGAGGGGACCAGCCCCAGGTGGGCTGGTGCGCCCCCCAAGAGGCCCATGCGCCAAGAGATAAGGGAAAGGGAGAGTCCTAAAGGGGGAAGGCACCTCCTAGGTGCCTTAGGGAGGATGGACTCCTCCCTGGCCACACCCTTCCTTGGAGGAAGGGCCAAGGCTGCGCCCCCCCCCCCTCTCCCTTGCCCCTATATATAGTGGAGGGGAGGGAGGGCAGTCGCACCTGAGTCCCTGGCGCCTCCCTCCCTCCCGTGACACCTCCTCCTCTCCCGCAGGTGCTTGGCGAAGCCCTGCAGGATTGCCACGCTCCTCCACCACCACCACGCCATTGTGCTGCTGCTGGATGGAGTCTTTCTCAACCTCTCCCTCTCTCCTTGCTGGATCAAGGCATGGGAGACGTCACCGGGCTGTACGTGTGTTGAACGCGGAGGTGCTGTCCGTTCGGCACTAGGATCTCCGGTGATTTGGATCACGACGAGTACGACTCCTTCAACCCTGTTCTCTTGAACGCTTCCGCTTAGCGATCTACAAGGGTATGTAGATGCACTCTCCTTCCCCTCGTTGATAGTTTCTCCATAGATAGATCTTGGTGACACGTAGGAAAATTTTGAATTTCTGCTACGTTCCCCAACAAATACAGTAGATATTACACCAATATGAATTTAGAATGAGTTCACAACAGTGCCTAAGTGGTGATTTAATTTCTTATACTAACGGAGCTTACGAGTTTTGTGTTGAGTTTTGTGTTGTGAAGTTTTCAAGTTTATGGGTAAAGATTCTATGGACTATGGAATAACGAGTGGCAAGAGTCTAAGCTTGGGGATGCCCCGGATGGCACCCCCTCTTTTGTCTTCATCCATCGGAAACTTTACTTGGAGCTATATTTTTATTCACCACATGATATGTGTTTTGCTTGGAGCATCATTTTATTTTATTTTGTTTTGCTTGCTGTTTGAATAAATTACCAAGATCTGAAATTCTTAAATTTTAGAGAGTCTTCACATAGTTACATAATTATTAAACTACTCATTTATCTTCACTTATATATTTTTGGAGTAGTTTGTCATTTACTCATGTGCTTCACTTATATCCTATGAGTAAATGGTTGAATGATTTGAATATCATAAATCTGAAATTATATATGTTGCATATGCTTATCCCATGGGGAGTAATGACTTCACATCTAAGAAGTAGAAGTGGTAAATTTATTGAAGGTTAGCAAACATTGTATTGGTCACTTGAACAATTCATGAAAGAATGTTGAAGGAAGAGAGATTTCACATATAAATATAGTATCTTAGACATCTTCTATGATTGTGAGCCCCATTAATAATTTTCAAACCCGAGCAAATTAGTTGAAATTGGAAAGGGAAGACAACATAATGAGTTATGCTTGGGTATATTTGTATAAAAGTTATATTGTTATAGATCCTCCAACATGTGGTGCTTGCTATTTAGAATCCTTCGCTAGCCAAAATATCTGTACTAAGCGGGAATACTGCTTGTGCATCCAAATTCCTTGAACCAAGTTTATTCCATGAGTGTCCACCATACCTACCTATATGTGGTATTTACCTACCGTTCCAAGTAAATTTGCATGTGCCAAACTCTAAACCTTCAAATAATAATCTGTGTATGCCCGAATCGCTCATGTAGCGACTAGGGGTTGTCAGTATCTTCCATGCTAGGTGGGTTATTCTCACGATGAGTGGACCCCGCTTATCATTCACGAGAAAAATGGCTGGTAACTGGGATGCCCAGTCCCATGATCAAAAGATCAAAATCAAATCAAAATAATTGCAAACAAAACTCCCCCAGGATTGTTGTTAGTTGGAGGCACCCGTTGTTTCGGGCAAGCCATGGATTGATGATTGTTGGTGGAGCGGGAGTAAAAACTTTACCATTCTATTTGGGAACCGCCTATAATGTATCTAGTATGGAAGAAATTGGGAACCCTTGGTTGTTATGTTGACAATGAAAGCATACCTCTCAAAATTATTTTCATCTCTGTTTTAAAGCTTTGAGCTCTGGCACCTCTGCAAATCCCTGCTTCCCTCTGTGAAGGCATATCTTTTACTTTTATGCAAGAGTCAGTAGTATTCCTTCTCATTCCAACCTGCTCTTTAGTTGGCAAGCATCATGTGATGGGGAAAGATCTAAGCATATATGGCCATTCAAATATATTTGATCATGAATTATTATTGTTGACAATTATCTATATGATAAGTAAGTTGGGAGGCGAAACATTAAACCCCTATCTTTCTCTGTGTTCGATAGATGCTATTTGTTCTAAAAATATGCTTTGAGTGGTAGCAATCATGGAAGACTATATGATAGTTGAGTATGTGAGATTTTCTAAATCAAAGCTCTTACATAGACCCTTCCTGAAAATAAGATGAATTGCAATTGTTTGATGACTAAGAACATAGTTTGCTAGTTTTCAAGAAAGTTTATGGTCTATGCGATAATGTTTGAATAGCTTGTTACTTGATCATGAGAAGTTTTATGAGATGAGCTACTGTTATGACATATAATGATGCCAGAAAAGGTGATTGAAATTATCATTGATCAAACTTATGCACCTGCTAGCATTCACACTTCATAAATTATTTCTTTTATCATTTACCTACTCGAGGACGAGTAGGAATTAAGCTTGGGGATGCTGACACGTCTCCAACGTATCTATAATTTATGAAGTATTCATGCTATTATATTATCTGTTTTGGATGTTTATGGGCTTTATTATACACTTTTATATTATTTTTGGGACTAACCTATTAACTGGAGGCACAGCCCAAATTGTTGTTTTCTTGCCTATTTCAGTGTTTCGAAGAAAAGGAATATTAAATGGAGTCCAAACGGAATGAAACCTTCGGTAGAGTTATTTTTGGAATGGAAGCAATCCAGGAGACTTGGAGTAGACGTCAGGGGCAGCTTCGAGGTGGCCACGAGGCAGGGAGGCGCGCCCTACCCCCTTGGGCGCGCCCCCACCCTCGTGGGCCCCTCGTGGCTCCCCTGACCGACTTCTTTCGCCTATATATGTCCATATACCCTAAAAACATCGGACAACAAAATAGATCGGGAGTTCCGCCGCTGCAAGCCTCTGTAGCCACCAAAAACCTCTCGGGAGCCCGTTCCGGCACCCTACCGGAGGGGGGATCCCTCACCGGTGGCCATCTTCATCATCCCGACGCTCTCCATGATGAGGAGGGAGTAGTTCACCCTCGGGGCTGAGGGTATGTACCAGTAGCTATATGTTTGATCTCTCTCTCTCTCTCTCGTGTTCTTGATTCGGCACGATCTTGATGTATCCCGAGCTTTGATAT
Organism: Triticum dicoccoides; assembly: GCF_002162155.2. Classification (NCBI taxonomy): domain Eukaryota; kingdom Viridiplantae; phylum Streptophyta; class Magnoliopsida; order Poales; family Poaceae; genus Triticum; species Triticum dicoccoides. The sequence goes on along the minus strand of NC_041385.1, from coordinate 541,643,608 downwards.
TATAGTTGGATCTTATGATGTTTCTCCCCCTCTACTCTCTTGTAATGGATTGAGTTTTCCCCTTGAAGTTGTCTTGTCGGATTGAGTCTTTAAGGATTTGAGAACACTTGATGTATGTCTTGCCGTGCTTATATGTGGTGACAATGGGATATTCACGTGATCTACTTGACGTATGTTTTGGTGATCAATTTGCGGGTTCAATGAACTTATGCGTAGGGGATGGCACACGTTTTCGTCTTGACTCTCCGGTAGAAACTTTGGGGCACTCTTTGAAGTACTTTGTGTTGGTTGAATAGATAAATCTGAGATTGTGTGATGCATATCGTAATAATCATGCCCACGGATACTTGAGGTGACATTGGAGTATCTAGGTGACATTAAGGTTTTGGTTGATTTGTGTCTTAAGATGTTATTCTAGTACGAACTCTATGATAGATCAAACGGAAAGAATAGCTTCGTGTCATTTTACTACAGACTCTTGAATAGATCGATCAGAAAGGATAACTTTGAGGTGGTTTCGTACCCTACCGTAATCTCTTTGTTTGTTCTCTGCTATTAGTGACTTTGGAGTGACTCTTTGTTGCATGTTGAGGAGTAGTTATATGGTCCAATTACGTTATTATGTTGAGAAAACTTGCACTAGTGAAAGTATGAACCTTAGGCCTTGTTTCCTAGCATTGCAATATCGTTTACGCTCACTTTTATCATTAGTTACCTTGCTGTTTTTATAATTTCAGATTACAAAAACCTATATCTATCATCCATATTGCACTTGTATCACCATCTCTTCGTCGAATTAGTTCACCTATACAATTTACCATTGTATTGGGTGTGTTGGGGACACAAGAGACTCTTTGTTATTTGGTTGCAGGGTTGCTTGAGAGAGACCATCTTCATCCTACGCCTCCCACGGATTGATGAACCTTAGGTCATCCACTTGAGGGAAATTTGCTACTGTCCTACAATCCTCTGCACTTGGAGGCCCAACAACGTCTACAAGAAGAAGGTTGCATAGTAGACATCAACTCCGTGTCCAACGGGGCTTCCTGGATCCATGCTGAGTCATCAGTGATAAAGATGAGGGCGCCAAACTGGATCTCGCTGGAGAAAACCATCCCACCGCATAGGACCATGATGATGAAGAAGAAAATTTCACTAGCACTAGATATCGCTAGACGTGCAGCCCCACGATGGGCGCCAATTGTCGAGGCAATGAATCTGGGAGTGAGGTAACAACCCTACATCTCAAGCCTTGATGTTGTTTTTCTTTGGGTGTATGATTACAATAGGGTCGCTAACCCTTGTCACAGTGTAGGAGGGAGGCTTATATAGAGTGTGTTGTCCCTCATGAATGCTATGTTACAAGGGAGATGAAGAGGGCGAACAGGCGTTAGTGATAACTTCCGCTGTAACTACACTTGAAGACTAGCGTTAAGCCCCTCAAATGTTGCAGGTCCCATGTCGCGCTCTCTTCCTTCTATGTCCGAATGCTGGTAAGCAAGGCTGAATGGTGGTTAGATGTTCGAGTGGGCTATCCTCATCTGAGTGGATGGATCATATTTGAATGGATATCCAGAAGCAGGCATTCGAATGCGCCTATGGTCCAGAGACCTTTTAATGGTGGTGTGGGCCCCTAGGTGGGCCTTAGATGTCTGGTCTATGGCCCTACCGTTAGTAGGTGACCCCATCAGATGGAGTGGCATCCATGACTGACTTTCGCCCCATCGGCTGGTGCACTCTGTAGCCAAATTGATCACTAAGGTTCTACCAATACGGCTTTCCTCTACCATAAACCAGATCTTCTCCCCAGGTCGATCAGCTTTCCTAAAATCCAAATGCATCCAAGAAAGTTTTCTATATGTACAAAATTACAGAAGAAAACATCAGCACTGCTTCTGAAATTGGACATAGGTAAGGCCTTTGACAACATCTCCTGGGATTACCTTTTAGAGATGCTGTCAAAGCTTTGTTTTAGCCCTAGGTGGAGATATTCGATCATGCTGCTTCTCGTCCCATGTTCGTTGTTTTTCCTCCTAAATGGCTCTCCTGGGCCTGAGATTTCTCATCAACGTGGACTTAGAGTGGGGGATCCCCTATCCCCTATGTTGTTCATCATAGCCATCGACCCCCTCCATCGCCTTTTGGAGTGTGCGGCAGAGCTGGGAATGCTTTCCCCACTACCATGAAGGAAAATCAAGCTTAGGACATACTTGTACGAGATGATGCAATGGTTTTTGCAAACCCTAGATGTCAGGAAGTAGACACGCTCCTGCAAATTCTTGATGACTTCGAAAATGCCACTAGGCTTAGAGTTAACCCTAGTAAATCCTTGCTGGCTCCAATTCACTATGATGAAGTCGACATGCCCAAAGTCTTGCAGGTTTTTGGGGCGTCAAAATTGTTGCTTTCCCTCTCAGATATCTCAAGCTCCCTCTTACTTTAGCTAGGTTCAGATAGCCCACTTTCAATTCATCCTCGATCAAATTCGATCTAGGCTAGTTGGGTGGAAGGGACGTTTCATGTCCATTGCCGGCAGCAAAGTTCTTGTACGATGCATCCTCACTGCGCTACCCACGCGTGTTTGCCCTTACTGTCCTGCGTACCCCGAAGAACTTTTTTGCCAACGTTGACAAATGTCGGTGAACATTCCTCTGGGACCAAGATGAGGACCTCTCTGACGGTCGTTGCAAAGTAAACCAGGCAACAATATGCATGCCGACTCAATATGGGGGCCTGGGGATCCATGACATGCAATGTTTCAAACATGGACTACGGCTTTGGTGGCTCTGGATGCCATGCCTGGTAATCCGACAACCATTGGGTTTGAACGGAGTCACCATGTGATGATTCGTACAAAGCTCTCTTCGCTGCTGCCACAACTGTCAAGACCGGTGATGGGGCTTTCACCTTGTTCTGGAATTCTTCCTGGATCAGCACCTCTACACTGCGATCATCGTTCCCCAACATGTTCAAGAAGAGTAAAATGCAAAGAACCACCACTTTCGTGTCACAACTCTAGGAAAACCACCACTTTATAAAATATGACACTCTGCACCGCATAAAAAATTTGACAGTGGCAAAAAACATCGAACCGTTTTCTAAGCTCATTTTGACGTGGCCAATCACGCGCGGGCCGACAATGATGATGACACGACGCTAATGGCCAATACCAGCTCTGTCCGAAGCGACTGGGTCGGTCCTCACTCCCATCCCCCGCTCCCCTCCCTCACTCCCATCTCTCTCTCTCTCTCTCTCTCTCTCTCTCTCTCTCTCTCTCTCGCTCTCGCTCTCTCTACCTCTCCCTTCTCTCGCGACATGGCGGCTCTGTATCCATCGGTGGAGGAGTGGTGGGGGACAAAGTGTGGTGAACAGAGCCAGTCAGCTTGGCTGGCCGGCATGCCAAGGAGGACCCGCTATGAGGGGGAATATTGTGCGACAACAACATATTAATCCATCAGAAAGTATTTCATCGTGGCCAAATTTGGAGCAAAATTCGTTGAGCTACAGTCAAATGGTGATGGTCGAGCCCTAGGTGAGCTGCCTTCCTCCCTCTTTTAGAAGATCACTTCTGGTGTTCCATATTTGGAAACTAGGGTCTGGTTTGCTAGAATTCTAGCAAATTTTGTTATTAACTAGATCTTGTTGTGAACTGAATGCAGTTAACTGTATATTGTTGTTTGTGACTGAATCTAGTAATGAACTGAACCTAGTTAACTGAACCTAGGTGTTAACTGAACCTAGTTGTTAACTGAACCTAGTTGTTTACTGAACCTAGTTAACCGAATATTACTGTTTTTCACAGAAATTTCATGTCATATTTGACTGGACTTTATCGTTTTGAAATGGTTAATTGCTGCAAGGTTAGTTAATTTGTTGATTGATAGATGTAGTTGAATTATACTCGTGCACTAAATGAAGCTGACAATAATGCCATTGCTAAAATTTGCAGGGTGTTGTGTTGTGGTACATGAGTTAAATTGGGTTGATGATGCAGTGTACAAGTTGACCACAAAAGGAGTGAGTCAGTGTACATGGGTTTAAGTGATTTGACTTATGAGAAGTGTCAGTAGGTGTGCTCAATTTAATGTTCAAACTGAGTTGATTAAAGGCAGCAAGTGTACCTAACTAGGAGAGAACTTGCAATGTTCAGACTTTATTCAATCAAACTATGCTACAAAATAGAAGAATTTTATGTGTCATAACATTTTAGCTTTGCATTGACACCAAGTGCACACCTACAATCCTATGCATTGAAACCTAGGGCACCAAAGTTTCAGATAGTGTGAGGAGCAATATTAAGATAGTGTGAGCAACAATATTCGCGTAGTTTGAGCATCAATATTCAGATACTATGAGCAACAATATTTAGATAGTGTGAGCAACAATATTAAGGTAGTTTGAGCATCAATATTCAGATACTATGAGCAGTGTCATCCAGATAGTGTGAGCACAAACATTCAAATAGTGTGAGCACAAACATTCAAATAGTATGAGCACAAACATTTTAGATAATATGAGCAAAAACATTCAGACGCAAGCATAGATAGATAGATAGGATATCATAGATAGATGAGTTCAGATAGAAAGCACACACAGTTCAAGTTCTTCTGACGCAAGCACACTACTAATTTAGAAACTAACTAAACCATATATTAGTTCAATCTTGCTGCAGGAATTGACAAGGACAATGTTGCATCAGACTCACTCTTTCCGCAACAACAGCTCTTGCTGCAGCTTTAGAAGACGAAGAGATCAGCGAACTAGCCCCATGATGCGGAGCTGCTTCTTTTTCCTCCTGATGATCGTGCCCGTCTCCACCTTCATCTGCTGTTGCTCCATCTAGGGTGCCTCCACCTGCACTTGTTGCTCCATCTACGAAGGCTCCATCTCCGTCACAGGAGCGAGGGGCAGCACTGGCACCACCTTGTCGAGTGCGTAGTCCATGCAGTGTTGGTCGCGGTTTTGGCACATGTACCAGTGTGCCCTCTGGTATGGATTCGGGGAATCCCTGGCCTCCCCATCCCCAGACTACATTCTCGATTAGTGGGCGGTGGAGGTCAGGAAGTCGGGCGTACTCCTCATGGTTGGCGGCTGCCCTCACCGCGCATGCATGATTCTTGAGGATGGCAACGCTGGCATACCAGGTGCTCACCTTGCGCGTGTAGGAGAGCTTAGTGTTGTCGCCGTCGAAGATCTCCTACAGCACCTGGTCCCATCCCATGCCAAATGCCATGGCGCAATGGAGGTTTTCTTTGGTTTCTGTGAGTGGAAGGAGGAAGTTGGATGGAGAGGAGCGATGGAGAGGCCGTGGAGTGGTGGTTATCTATGCAAGAGGGGTGAATGAATGCAGTGTGCGTGTGACTAGGTTTTTTTGGAGAAACCGGATGGGCAGTCAATCGATCGAACTACCACTTAGTTTTCGTTTTGTTCTTAGAGAATAATTGAATGAGCAGAGCCCAAACGCGTCGGGCCGGATAAACGACCCCTCCCTCATGCGCCGGGCTGACCCAGCAGCCCAAACGCACCCAGCCCAGTAAACTACCCCTCCCTCACGCGTTGACCTGACCCAGCAGCTTCGTGATGAGCACAAAAGAAAAAGACGGCCGTTAGCGGCGCGCCGTCTTTGCTGTTGGCCTGCACGCAATTGAGCACCTCAAAACGAGATCATTTTTGGGTTCAACGTCTTTTGTCACAGTTAAATTTTCAGTGCGGTGCAAAGTGATGGTTTTCCGAGAGTTGTGAAACGAAAGTGGTGGTGATGTGCATTTTGCTCGTTCAAGCACACAAGTAGAAAGAACATGTCAGTTAAGGATGCTCTAGTTGCGGACGTCTGGATCCACGATCTTGCCCACGGAGTTCCTGACAATGGTGGGGGAAATTAGGGATGCAACAGTGCAGCTTCAGCAGGGCACCGACGACGAGGTCACCTTGAACAGCACGAGTTCGGGAATATACATGGCGGCTTCTGTGTGCAACCTGCAATTTGCGGACAAGATCAGGACCACGCACAGGCAAATGTAACACTTGGGCTCCCGGCAGGCCAAAAATCTTTGGCTGGCTGCTGTTGCAAAACAGGATCTAGTGCAACAACAGGATGGCCGAACAGCTATTTTTGTCAACTCTACATCAGGAATTTGGAGAGTGCTCAACACGACACCTATTCTGGCACTGCCATGTTGCAGGATTAGTATGGTAAAGCGTGTCCGCTTGGACGGGGTGTTGGTCAATTCATGCCCAAAGTTGGACGCCGATAGCAAACTCTTCATATCCATCGTTTAACAATTGCTTCAGATTGCTTGGAGGTGATAACTAACATCAAGAAGGGTGCAGCTGCTGTGTATGCACGGGTACTTGGTGAAATTAAGCATGGGAGTAGGGAGTTCAATAATGGGGGGAGCAACTTTGAAGCTCATGCACTAGCTAAGGCTGCTCTTTTGAGGGCTGGCACGGGCTGCGGCCGAACTGACCCTACAAGGCCAAACGGTAAACCAGCACGGGCTGTGGCTGAACTGACCCCGCAAGGCCGAACGGTAAAACAAAGCCGAACGGTCGAATTTGTTTTACCGTTCGGCCTTGCGGGGTTTGTTCGGGCGTAGCCCGCGCGAGCCCTCAAACTGAAAAAACAAATTAAACAATTTCGCTCCACAAGTCACGAACAATAATCGCAATGGCGAAAAGTGAAAACAACGAGAAGAAAATCAATGTTCCATACCTTACTCCCATTCTGTTGAACACACCGGTGGCGACGGCAGCAGCGTCGTCGATGGGCGTCCTCGGGGAATGCCATCGATGGCGATCGGAGGAGGTGGTGACGCGGTGCTCGCAGTACCTTTTTTGGCCGCTTTCTTGCGCTTCACCGTGCGCATCTTCCCCGGCGGGGTGGGAACGGCCTGGACCG
>NC_041385.1:541594932-541636487 GCF_002162155.2 Triticum dicoccoides | reverse complement strand
CTGGAGACGAAGTTACCCTGGCGCTTGCGGGGATGGGTGGTGGAGGCTTGAACGGCGACGGGTGCGACACAACCGGCGACGAGATTTGTTTGAGGGGTTGGCGCGTTCATGACTTCCACGGTGATGGGAGACGGGTGGAAGGTGTCCATGGCAGCGCTACAGAGCCGGGGAAGGTGGTCCGGAGATCAATGGCGGCGAAGGAAAGGGAGAGCGGGAACCGCCGCGCGAAAATGTCCCTCCCGTCAAATCTCGCTAGCGGTAGGGGTCACCCTCGGGTCGGCCTCCCGCCCCATGTTTCTAAAGGTTGAGGGAGAATTTGTCGCAGTCTACAAGATTTTTTAAATGCCGCCGTCCAAACGGTATATGTTCGGACAACTTTTTCGTATAAAACTATAAACTGATGGTTATTTTGTAGCTCGGTACAATATAAGAGTATGCTAGAGATGCTCATATACCTTGATCTTCGGATCCCCACAATGTTTATCTTTGTCACTGCTGTCTGTTGATCCAATACAAAGCCAGCCATCGCTGGATCTTTCGGAAGAAAAACAGGAGTGATGCTGCCTGCGAGCTGAGGGGACGAGTGCGCAGGACGTGGCCTGGAGATGGTCTCCACCGAATTCATTGTGCTCCTCGTGCCACATACTTCGCCGCGGGAGCGCGCCCTGGGGCCATTGTTCTTTGTTTTTTTGGGTCGAAACCCTGGGGCGATTGTCGCATGCATGCATGCACACGGCTCAGATCTCTGTCACGAGCGCGCGCTCTCTCTCTCATTAAATCTCTCTGACATGCACGTACACAAGGAAAAAGTCCGAAACAAACCTCAAACTTATAAACGAAAGCTAAATCGAACCCCGAACTTCCAATCTCTGAAATCAGCACACTGAATTCGTTGATCCCGATCTATTCTAAACCTTGGGAGCATTTCGCTGGTATTCACTGATGTGACAAGTCAAACCCTGGGATCGTTGACCAAGTCGTGTGTCCTCTTAGTTTTTTTTTTTTGAGAACTATGTGTCCTCTTAGTTTTGATGGCTGCATTGAGAAAATGTTATTGTTTTCAACAACAAAAATCGCTACAGTACCTCTCAGTTTTGAAAAAAAAATCTCAGTTTCAAAAACCATTCAAAGTTTAAAAAATGTTTGTGTATTAAAAAAATGTGCACTACAGTACCTCCCAGGTTTTCAAAAATAGTTCGACACTTTCAAACAATGTTCGAATTCAATAAATATTTATGTTTTAAATAAACTCTCACGAATTTAAAAAAAGGTTTGCATCTTAAAAATTATTCAGTACAGTGCCTCTCAGTTAAAAAATGTTCAAAGTTCAAAAAAATGTATTTAAAAAATGATCATGAGAGTACCTCCTGGGTATTCAAAAATTGTTCATGTTTTCAAAAAGATTAGTTTTAGAATTTGAAAAAAAATATTTGCATCTTAAAAGTTGTTCGCTGGAGTACCTCAAAATTTTTAGAAAATCTTAAAAGTTCGAAAAATATTTGTGTTTCAGAAAATGTTCGCTGCAGTACCACCTATGTTTCTAAAATTTGTTTGGGTTTCTAAAAAATAATGTTTCAAAAAATATTCATGTTTTAAAGAAATGCTCATAAATTCGAAAAAAATCTAGTCTATCTAATATCTTTTTCAGGAACAAGAGGAAATGGTTTGCATATTAAAAACTTAATCCCTACAGCACCTCTTAGTTTTAAAAGAATGTTCTCGTTTTAAAAGAATGTTCTCGTTTTCAAAAAATGTTTGTGTTCACAAAATATGTTTGCTACAGTACCTCCTTGGTTTTCAATAATTGTTTGTGCTTTCAAAAAATGTACGCGATCCAAAATGTTCAAAATTCGAAAAATGTTTAAGTTTCAAAAAAAAAATCCACAACTTTACAAAATTTTCACCTTTTTCGAACAGAGTCTTTAGCCTTTTTAGGTTCTGGCGCTGCTATTAGTTTATGTTATTAATATGTCGCGTTGCCTAACCGACACCATTGTTCGTTAGTTCTACTGGCTATCCATCCTACACTTGCATCTGTAGCGCCCGCTTTCAATCCCTGCAGCACGCTTTTCATTTTCTGCGACTAGTAGGTGCAAAATGACGGTAATTTGCCGGAAAGAAAATTTTCTCCCTCAGCCGCGGTCAACAATCCCGGCTTTAAGCTGCCACGTCAGCAATCCCTGTTTGGGAACGCACTCAGGATTCAAAATAGACCGGGATTAATGAATTCGATGGGTTGATTTTAGGGATTGAGAGTTGAGAGTTCAATTTAACTTTCGTCTATAAGTTAGAGGTTTGTTTTGAACTTTTTCCCGTACACAACACCGTCTCTTTCACAAGCTCTCTCATCGCGCTTTCTCCCTCTATCATTACTGCTGATATGCTCTGCAAATTGCAAGAGAGTAGCAGGACACGGTCCAATGAGGGCCGATTTTGCTGTTTTGACCATTTTCACAAAGTTCAACAAGACCTGACCTAGTTAAAAAAATTCGTGTTCTGACATTTTTCCCTACTGTTATTGTCTTTGACGGTGGGATAACACAGCCTACCGCCGAGGTCATTGGCGGTAGGATGTAACTACGCATCACGTCCGTTTAACGTGAAAATACCCTACCGTCAGAGTCTTTGACGGTAAATTGTGTAATCCTATCACCATAATCGTAGACACACAATGCGGTCGCCCGTGCATGCATGCCGATGGCTTTGCAATTATGTGGCTCTGATGCATGAATGCTGCCTGTGTCTGCCTAGCTAGCTCGTCAGCAGCATAGGACACGGATTATCTCGAGGTCCTTGGCGCATCTGTCCATGCAAGAAAACAAAAGTACTCCTACATGGTGGAGCGGAGCTCGAGAAATGCAACAGGAGCAGAACACATCACTTGCTTGGGGATGGGATCGTCGCAGAGCAATTGTTTAAGTGTTTGACTCCAAGCTACTCCCTCTGTTCCGAAATGTATGTAGTTTAACGATCTGGCGTACAAAATTTCCTAAGCTACGAAATGAGAAAAATTCTCTACAGGCCCTATAACTTGCGCTGGCGGCCACTTTAGTCCCTGTGGTTAGAAATACCCGAAATGCAATCACTAAACTAGAGGTTCATCTACGGTTCAAAATACAATTTTCTATACGTATGTGCTGATCTGGCCTTGGTCAACGGCTACCAACTGTGCCCGACGACGATGACGAGCACGCCTAGGGCTAGCTTTTTTTTATGTTGGATGTGGACGCGTGGACTATCGCCGGTCTTCGTGGCCGGTTTTTATGTTTAATTAAATGTTTGTTTTTATTTTTTAATTGTTTTTTTTGCGCGTCGTTAAAATGGGTCGGATCAGTATTGGGCGCATGCGCCGACCCAAATGTGGAAGCGGATATTGATATCCGTCAGGCCGACTCAAATGGACAAATCCGTCGTCCGTTTGGTCGGTATGTTGGAGTTGCTCATCCTTCACACATAAACAAGTGACACGGAGAAAAAAAAACAAGTGACACGGAAATATAATTTTCAGTTGATTGACACCCAGTTGATCCCATTTTATTCAGCTCCTCGTACCACACGCTTCACCGCGGGAGCCCCTCGGGCGATTTGGCTGGAGGATAAAGCACCACCGAGTGGCTCCCGGTCCAGTGGTGCCGCGAGAAAGTCGTCCTCCTGTTGGAATGCCATACCTGCAAGCGCTCCAGAAGAGCAAGCTAGTCCACATGGCCAGGCTGCTCCTCCTCCTCCTCCTCGTGGTCGTCCTCCTTGTCTTCGGCTCGCCGGCGGCAGCGTCCGAGCGGCGGCGGAACGCCATCACGCACGTCAAAGGTTTCGATGGCCCTCTGCCTTTCTACCTGGAGACGGGGTACGTGGAGGTGGACGCCACGCACGGCACGGAGCTCTTCTACTACTTCATCCAGTCGCAGCGCAGCCCGAAGGAGGACCCCCTCATCGTGTGGATCACCGGCGGCCCCGGCTGCTCCGCCCTTTCCGGCCTCTTCTTCGAGATCGGCCCTCTCAAATTCGACGTGGCCAGCTACACCGAGGGGTTCCCGACCCTGGTCTACTTCGAGGACTCCTGGACCAAGGTGAGCAACGTCATATTCCTCGACGCGCCCGTCGGCACGGGCTTCTCCTACGCGCGGGAGGAGCAGGGCCTCAACGTCAGCCTCACCGGCACCGGCGCGCAGCTCCGGATATTCCTCGAGAAGTGGATCGCCGACCACCCCGAGTTCACCTCCAACCCGCTCTACATCGGCGGCGACTCCTACTCCGGCTACCTCGTGCCGGTCACCGCGCTCGAGATCGCCAATCATAATGATGCCGGCCACGCAAGCGGAGGCCAGAAGCTCAACCTTCAGGGCTACCTGGTGGGCAACCCTGGCACGGACGACAGGTACGACACCCCGGGCAAGGTGCCTTTCATGCACGGCATGGGGCTCATCTCCGACGAGCTCTACGAGGCGGCGCGGGTCAGCTGCAGCCGGGACGACTTCGTCACGCCGAGCAACGCGCGGTGCGCCAACGCGCTCGACGCCATCAGCCTGGTCACCACCGACATCAACCCCGTGCACGTACTGGAGCCCTTTTGCGGCCTCGCGCTGCGAGACCCCGGCAGCGCCACCGTCTTCACGAAGACGGCGAGGCTGCTGCTCCAGGACAACCTGGAGCACAGGCTGGCCCTCCCCGTGGAATGCCGGGACAACGGGTACCGGCTGTCGTACATCTGGTCGGACGACGCGGAGGTGAGGGAGACGCTGGGCATCCGCGACGGCTCCATCGGCGCGTGGAGCCGGTGCACCACGCTGGCGCACTACCGGCACGACGTGCGAAGCGCAGTACCGTACCACGTCAACCTGACGCGCCGGGGCTACCGGGCGCTGGTGTACAACGGTGACCACGACCTGGACTTCACCTTCGTGGGCACGCAGGCATGGATCAGGACGATGGGCTACCCCGTGGTGGCGCCATGGAGGCCGTGGTACTCCAAGCAGCAGGTCGCGGGGTTCACGACGGAGTACGCCTACAACCTCACCTACGCCACCGTCAAGGGCGCCGGGCACACCGCGCCGGAGTACCGCCCCAAGGAGTGCCTCGACATGCTTGACAGATGGACCTCGCCCGCCGGCAAGCTCTGACTCCGCTCCATTACGAACCACGCATTTCGTGTGCATACTATTTCAAAGAAACAAAATGGCTCGTCCGTCGACTTAGAAATAGTTGCTTCACATGTGTGCATAATAGAAATAGCAAAATCGTCAAGTGATCAATGGTCAAATATGCTTGGAGTCCGAAGTCTGACCAGTATATGGCGTTATTGTAGTGGTTAGCCATCCACTTCATGTGTACACGTTTTGAAATCAAATCTAAGCACAGTCTAAGTACAGTATTTTGGATAACAAAGTTGGACCAGTAGAAAGGCATTACCTGTAGCGACAGGAGTAGAGGTTTTGTTACCAACACGCATGTTTTGCTATTCATTTGATTTCATTTTACTGAGACTGACAGGCTCTTACTGTGCTAGCCAAGATATGTCTTTTCTTTTTTGTGAGATTAGCCAAGATATGTCAAGAACGCGACACCTCTACACCTTGCAGATTCCTCTCAAATCGTTAACTCATGCGAGCAGAAAAATAGGCGGCACAAAAAACAAAAATGAGGTCGCTATCCTGAAACCGAACGAAGTGCCGCATGGATGTCACACAAGAACCATCTAGAGCAGGTGTCCCGGAAAGATTTCTACGAAAGGTCTGACTAGGACACATTTAAATATGACATAATTATGTCATATCTAACCTCATGTCCATTATATTTGTGGCTTATTTATTTATTTGTCCTAACATTTTTTTTATTCTTTGTTGTTGCCTTATTTGTGGGAGGTTAGATGTAACATTCTTAGAAAACATCTAGATGTAAATTAGACAAACTATTCTACAAAACCCATGAAACTGTGTGCCCACCAAGCCACCATTTTCACCCCTGTCATGTCAAGATTTGTTGTTATTCAAATTCAAACACACCGCATGGTTCAAATGAAGTAAATAACATGATAAAAGCAAGGCTACAAAGTGTTATGGAGATGCTAGTGATGCTCAACAAGATCATGTTGGAGCTAGGTATGAACTTCTTGGTTCTAGATCCTACGATGCACTTCGAGAAATGTCTGAATCCTATTAGGACCGTGCTCTCGCTCAACACGGATTCCCATTGATGATGTACCAAAAGTTCTCAAGCATGTGTCTCTCATATTTAATGATCATGTTATGCAAGATGTTGCAACTAGTCATGATTTGTCATAGAACCTTGGAGTTTCAATATTCAGCAGGGCCACAAACGATTGCAAAGCACTTTTGAAGCACACCAAAAGCTCTCTCCACATCCTTTCTAGTTCACTGTTGGCGTGTTGCAAGGTGATAACTTTTGCTACCTTTTAAACGTGGAATTGTTTTAACAAATGTGACTCGTGGAGGATAGATGTCACCCGCAAGGTAGTAACCCATAATGTACTCATGACCATTAATTGTATTGTTGCAAGGAGGAGCATCTCCGATAACAAGCCTAGCAAACAACGATGACCTCGACAGCACATTCAGGTCATTATGAGAACCAGGAAATCCAAAGAGTGAATGCCAGATACATAGATCCTCTGAGGAACAGCCTCAAGAATGATCGTTGGATCGTTGAAGTGGCCTTTTGTACTGACCTTTCCATCATGCAGGATAATTCTTCTATGTACAGAGCATGCAGTCAACTAATCCTCTCGGTGTCTTCCTCGTTGGGTGCCCTCAAGTACTCCAGCCCAAAGACATCAAGCACTTCTTTTGCGAACCTTAGAACGACCTCCAAGATTGTATCTTCTCCGATGTAGACATAGTCATCAATTGCATCGGCCCAACACCCATGTGCTAGAATTTGAACAGCCGCAATACACTTCATCAAAGGGCTCGCACTTATCTCTCGCATGCATTCCTTCTAAGCTTGAACCAATCATCATACTTCTCCATGGCTTTTGGAATGGTGAGAAAGAGACTTGTTTGCATCCAAAAGAGGCGGCAAAAATACTTCTTCGAATAGGTTAGATTAGGGTCAAAATAATCTCTCATAATCTTGGCATGACCCTCGGCTATTCACGATTGAGTTGTATGTGGCCAAATTACGATCCTCTCCTCGGCCTCCAGATATCATCGTTGAAAGTCATGCCAATGACAATTTCAAAGTCATCGTCATCTTCTTCCTTCACGGGATGACGATGAGTCCTCGAAGATCATCTCTCTCATCCTATTCATCTTCAACTGAAACAATTCGGTTCAATTCAATTGGACAAAACAAAATGAGACAAAAAAAATACTCACATCCAAAACGTCGAACACTTGCAAGGCGGTGGTGCTCTATGGGTTGGTCGGTGTTGAGCGAGTAAATTGCACGAAACCACCACTTTGAAGGCTAGGTTTGCAGAAAACACTACGTTACATTCTTTTTGCGAAAAACACTGTGTCTACCGTAATCATTTTGCAAAAACTACTGATCGGCGGATTAGAGTGTTTAGTACGTTTATGACAGGTGGGTCCAGATTTTGTTGACGTGGCATAACGGCTCGGCCGAGACAGCGTTAGATCGAGGATTTGACTAGATTTACAAACCAGTCCCTGCAATTTTACATGAAAACGCCTCAATCAAAATCAAAAAAGCATTCAGCTCCATGGGCTACCAAGCATGACGTGAGCAGAACAACCGATTCAATTCGATTCAGCTGCATCCACGGCATCTCAATGCACCCCAACTCGGCCAACATGTACGCCTGCTGCCTTCTGGCGCGCGTGGACATCACCGAGGGCGTTCCGCGCAACGCCGTCGTCGGCTACTGCCCCGACTGCTTCTCCTACCTCCAGCCGCCGCACTCCTGGCTCCGCGCCGGCCCGGAGTCCCCCGAGTTCCTGCAGATCCTCCTGCGCCGCCTCAAGCACCCGCTCACCTGCCTCCGTATCTTGCTCTCTCGCGTCGAGTTTGTCTTCTCCGAGCCCCACTTTAAGAGAAAAGGCCAGAGCCCGACTTTATAAATAAAGCCACTAGCAGAGTAATAACAAACCACACATGCGAGCAACACATCATGACCCGAGTATCAACGGCAACCAGACCAAGCTAAAGTAAAACGTACATGGCTCCCAGGCCAGTACACGGCGCGCAAGCCGGAGACTCAAAAGACAGCGAAATCAGGGCCAACAACTCCTAATTGCCGGCTTGAGCTGGAGAAAGGGAGGTAGCAGTAGCCTGAATCTTGTACATCATGACATCAAAAGCATCCCGGTCCTCCTCCTTAGTCAATATTCTCCACTACTGCAAGAATATGCAAGTTTTAAATAAGCAATTAGTAGGTTTAACAGGAAATACATGTTCAATGGTAAACTTGTTCCTTGTCGTCCATAGAGTCCAACACACCGCAGCCAATCCCACCCAGAACAATTTTCTCTGGGCCCCAACCAAGTTAGAGGCCAAAAGACAAAGGTCTAAGAAGGAAGTGGGTCTCCAAGAAACATGCAACCACGATCTGATACAACACTAGAAAAGTTTAGCCAAAACACAGTTAAAGAAGATACGGGTCATGTCCTCTCGCTGCGCGCATAGGGCGCAACAGCCAGAGCCAGGGCCATTACGTTTGCGAATCTGGTCACCAGCCGGCAACCGCCCACGCAAGGCCTGCCATAAGAAAATCTTGATTTTTGGAGGAACGCGGGCCCTCCATATCCACTTGAATTTGGAAGTGTTCAAACCAGAGATCAACTTGCCATATAGGGATTTAACAAAGAATCCACCAGACGAGGAGTGGGGCCAGGCCACTGAGTCCTCCACCTCCGAGAGCGTAGGGAAGAAGGCAATGGGGCGCTGCTAGTCGACCAACTCTTCAGGAGATAGAGAACGCCGCAGCTGGAGGTCCCAATTATTGGCAGAGAGCTCAGAGATTGAGATCTCAGGGTCAAGGCAGTAAGAGAAAAGGACAGGAAAGGAAGCCGCAAGCGTGTTCGTACCGCACCACCAGTCAAGCCAAAATCTAGTGGATCTGCCATTATGCACAACAAATTTGACTAGGCCTTGGAAAACAGGCCTAAGTTTTACAAGCTCTTTCTAGAACTGAGAGGCGCCCGTGGCACGGGCAAACATGGGGCTCGAGGAAGGGAAGTATTTGGTTTTGAGAATGTTAAACCAAAGGGGTTTATCCATGGTGGCGGACATGATCTTCCACCACCATTTGATGAGCAGGCACTTGTTCATGACTAAAGTATTAATAATGCCCAGCCCCCCGAGGCTCTTGGGTCGGCAAATGTGTTCCCATTTAACCATGCGATAATTTCGCTTGTTATCAGCCGCATTACAATAGAAGGAACCTCTATGTTTATCAAACCCAGCGTGTGTACCATTAGTGAGAAGATAAAAACTCATCACAAACATAGGGAGGGATGAGAGACAAGCGTTAATCAGAACAACTTTTCCAGCTTGAGTATTGTATCTACCCCTCCAGGGCATGACACGATTGCCAACTTTGGCCACCGTAGGTGTGAAGTCTTTGGCCAAAAGTTTGTCAGAAGAGATAGGAATGCCAAGGTACTTGAGGGGGAAGAAGCCTAGAGAATAGTTCAGCAAGTGGGCTACACACAAGGCCTCGATCTCCAAAACACCAGTGACGATCACTTCACTTTTGGAAAAATTAATTTTCAAGCCCGATAGTGCCTCGAAGCAAAGAAGGAGAAACTAGAGATGGGAGAGGCAAGCATCATTAAGTTCCACCATAATAATCGTATCATCGGCATACTGTAGATGAGTAATACCTTCAGGGATGAGATGCGAGCTCACCGGCGTGATGTGTCCATCCACCACGGCTCTAGACAAAATATTAGAGAGAGCATCCGCAACAAAGTTAAAAAAGGATGGGAGAGGCCGGGTCTCCTTGCCTGAGGCCTCTGGAATTCTTGAAGAAGTTAATAACCCTCCCATTGACAGAAATAGCAGTGTGGCCCCCCGAGACCATCTGCATAATTTTGTGAACAACGCCACCATCAAAACCCTTGGACAGAAGAACCTGCCTTAAGAAGTCCCAACTCACGGAATCATAAGCCTTCTCAAAATCCAACTTAAGGAGAACTGCCTTGTTGCCAGATTTATGGATATCATGGATGATCTCATGCAGGCAAAGGACCCCATCAAGGATAAAGCGACCTTTGACAAAGGCAGATTGAGTAGGAGAAAGGGTGCGATGAGAAACTGGTGTAAGGCTAGTGGCCAAACATTTGGCGGAAATTTGGCAAAAATATTAATCAAAGCAATAGGCCTAAACTGGGAAATGAGCTCCGCACCCTTGACTTTAGGAATGAGGGAAATAACATCATAATTGAGTCTAGAATGTCCATCGTCCCCAAACAGAACCCTTGGATAATCGCACAAATAAGCGCTTTAAGTTGAGCCCAAAAAGTCTTGAAGAAAGGAATTGAGAAGCAATCTGGGCCAGAAGCAGAGTTAGCATTAGCTTTATTGATAGAAATGAAGATTTCCTCTTCAGAGAAAGGAAGCATAAGAGCAGAATTTTCATCCAAAGAGACCCGATCGCAGTTGTTCCAGAAAGAAGAGGAAATTCTAAAGCCTAGATCTGGCTTGGCAGAGAGAACGGAAGAGAAGAAATCAACCATGTGGTCCATGAAAATGCCTTGGTCTGAGAATTTTAACCCGTTGATCATCAGGTTGTCAATCGCGCATCTTTGAAGCTAAAAGCAAAAGTGCTCCCTGGGTGGTTTTGGTAATTAATGTCAACATATCTCTTGTTGGACTAATCCTTTATCTAGTATATTTCAGATGGGTTCAACAGTGGAGTGGCGTGGACAAGAGATTGTGGAACCCCTTCAAGATGCTAAGGACAGAAGATTGGCAAAAGCTCAAGATTCTACATTTTCATTTTAGTGATCCAAGATCACATTGAGTCCATAGGAAAGCCAATACTATAAAAAAGGGGTTGAGGTGTTGCTTAATGGCTTGGTTGCTCAAAGTGCTTAGTGATATGCTCCAAATCCCTCAACCACTTTCTCATATCCACATATGTCCCAAACCAAAAGTCAAACTCAGCCCCACCGATTTGATCTATCCGGCGCCACCGAGTTCATTTGATATAGCCACTAACAGAAACCCTAATCAGTTCGGTCTCACCGGTGGGATCTCGGTCTCACCGAGATGGGCTTACAAACTCTCTGACGGTGTCCTGGACTAGGGGGTACTCACCACGTCATCTCCCAATCTGTTAGATTGGGCCGAGGACCCCCATGGCCGTATACTCATGGGCCAGTCCGGTCAGCTGCCGCATACAAGGAAGATTCCGCAAGACTCGATGATCAAGACAAGGACTCCTCCCCCACCGGTGTATTCGGCTAGGACTCTTGTTATCCTAGGCCTCTGGTGCATTATATAAACCAAGGCCAGGCTAGTCGATAGACATATACAACAATCATACCATAGGCTAGCTTCTAGGGTTTAGCCTCTCTGATCTCGTGGTAGATCAACTCTTGTATTACCCATATCATCAATATTAATCAAGCAGGAGTAGGGTTTTACCTCCATCGAGAGGGCCCGAACCTGGGTAAAAACATCGTGTCCCTTGTCTCCTGTTACCATCCGCCTAGACGCACAGTTCGGGACCCCCTACCCGAGATCCACCAGTTTTGACACCGACATTGGTGCTTTCATTGAGAGTTCCGCTGTGTGTTCGGCAAAGGGTCGATGGCTCGCCTGCAGATCAACTGCGACTTCGGCATCTTCATCACTAGCTCGGCTGGTCACCTTGGTTCGACCAAGGACTGCGCCCTACCTCCAATCGTCATGTTCGGATGAGGGCCTTCATCAACATCTGCTCCGATCTCTATCAAGATCAAGGAGGAATCATCCAGGGAGCCCGGGGGCTCAACGTCAACATTGCCCTCGGGCGACCGTGCTGTTTTTCTGGACAGCGAACTTGTATCCGCCGTCACCGCCTCCTCGAGCACTGGTTTGACGATTGCTTAGGTGGAATAGTGTGGAATTACGTCTACAACAGCCACGCTAAATTTCGTCGAGTTCCGATGGAGGAATCTCCGACAATCTATGATATACCGGAGCCCTGTCAAATCTAGACGAGAATCTGGACGAGTTTAGGGCGTGGTGTCCAGCTTCTACTTCGGACGTCCTTTGGAAGATCCAACCGTTGATCGGCTGCAGAATTCCTATATCTACCACCTCCCAAAATTTCAGCTCGATCCGACCGTCTAAACTCCAGGAACCTTCCGATTAGTGCATCACTTCTCGGATCTGTTTTCTGCGCGAAAACGAATCTGACCCGAGTTCGTCTTTTTTATGAACGGGAATTCAGACATCCTTTTTGAAGGAAGTTTTGTATGGGGTATCGTGTTTTGTTCCCGAACACATCCCGCTAACCTTAAAATCTTTTGAACATGATCTTCAACATCATGCTGGTGTCAAACCAGTCCGGCAATATTGCTCCACGGCTGCCGACCTGCGCTAGACATGTCGTCACTTTGTTGAGCCGCGCTCAACTTCTTCGGATCATCATCTCGGCAAGCCGAACAAGAGTCCGGCATCACGAAGGATAAATCATCACCAACATCGCCGCCCCACGGATTACATGGAGCGGGCACACCTGCATCGCCGCCCGGTCACTTCATCAAGCCGGCATCGACCACGTCACGACCTGCATCGGCAGGGCCGCACTATTGCTTTTTCAAGCTGATGTCCATCACGCCGACCTACTTCGACTCATTGGCTGACATCGAGGCTTCATCACGTTAGCTAGACCGGGGGCTTCATCATTTCTTCATCAACCTACTCCGGAGACTTCGGCATCGCTGGCCGACCAGCTCCGTCACGTTAGCTGGACCGAGGGCTTTGCCTCGGCGAGCCAACCTTTGCCAGCATCGCCATGCCGTTGCTTTATTGCCCATCAGGCGATAGGTGTACGGATCGAGTCCCAATTTTGGGAATCACCTTTCTTCGGATTGCTACAACAAATAAGCCAGGTGCTATTAATCCTAGTATTTTTTGCTTGTTTGGGTTCATTTTTTCCAACGAATTATTACTCTGGTTTGTCCATCATATATATGCAGGTCTATCAAATGGTGGCCGCATTAACGACGGTCGTATGGTGGTTCAATCAGTTTCCGTACATAGTCCGGCGAACGCCGCATCCGGAACTCGAACCGACCTGTAAATCCAGGCCTTGCCATGCCTTTACCGCATCATGCCGCCGCCCTGCATCGACATTGACTTTGGCGCCAGACCATATTTCTTTTATTACTCACTTTGCATAAATTATTTGCTATGCAATGATTTTTTTATTACTATTATCTCCGGTTTGCACTATTTTTTGTGCACAGGAAAATGATCCATCCAGACTATATCCTTTGACGTCACCTCAGCTGGACGGGGGGCTCCGTCAACACTTCATTACCCCATGCCGGGGACTTCGGCATCACCCTGCCGTCCTGCATTGACCATGCTATGTTACCACTTCGGCGTGTCAAGCTCTCCGCTCCACCACCTCGGGACCGGCTTGGGGGATGGAACCTTGTCCCGTATCAAGATCGGACCGCGTCATCAATACCGAACACATTAACCAGCTAAGTCGCTTTCATGCTCAAAGCTTTAATTTCTAACTTGTGTTCGGTTCGACCAAGCATTATACTTTTTTGGAAAAATGTTGCTTGTAAATTTTTTTTCTTGTCCAAACTTTGTTTGTGACGCATAAATTCAAATACCCAGTTCATTTGGGGGCTTCCTTCATGAAGCTTTTCCTCTTGCATATGATTATACTTGTACGGCTTTGTTCCTTGTTCGTGTATTACGCCACAATATGCACCATATTGACTTAAGCGATTTGCAAGTTGGGTTGCCTCGCTCCTGTGTTTACCCATATGTTCCCGATTGTTCGGCTAGGGAGTAAAGGGAGCACCTCTGCGATTGTCACGATCGGGTCATCCGAGCCGGACCTCAGACTGGGTGAAGCCGAAAGCTAGCGCTCTTATAGTTTTCAATGATGGTCGGCACACAACGGAACTCATGAGTACAAAAAATCTATTGCACAAGTCTCATAATAACAATGAGCACCGAAGAAAGGTATCGGTGGAGGTACTATTTTCTACGAAGATGCTTCTTACACTTCGCAGTAATATAGCATAAGTTCCCTGAGCGCGCTTTGTCTGTTACAACCTTATGGCCTGATTGCCTGGTTATTGGAAACACCGTCGATATTCTCGACAGATGGAGTACATAACACTTTTCGGTCCTTGACCGAAGAGGGAGAAGCCGACGGTCGGTTAAGACACGTTTAAAGTTCGGTTGAACATAGATATGATACAAGTACTTCGGTACATACAATCATTCTTTTACCCAAGTCACTTGGTGGCTCTTATGTTTATTTGAGCCGTTTTATAATAAGTGTTTCTCTTCTTAGTCGTTGCAAAGTTTTTATTATTATTTATCACTCATTTTTTCAAAACAAGTGTGCGGTCACTAGCCGGGGAGCCTAATTTCTCTCTCAAAGCCGCTAGAGTTTAGTTTGCTAAACTGGCCTAGTAAGAAGTACTCCGCCTTCGGGATAGGAGGTTGAAGCCGTAGGCTGACCCGTTTGAAGTTTTGAGATAGGATGTGTCATGTTAAAGCACGGCAGAAGCACCTTTTTTTGTAAAGTCCAATTTTCGGATTGGCACCGAACACTTGATCTAGTTCGGACATTAACCTTTTGAATAAGTTTTTTGGCTTTTTGAGCCCATGGCACTTTTAAACTATTTGTGTGTTTTCAGCACAAGTCTCGCAGTGCAACGCCGGACATCTTTAGAGATTCAGCAAAAACATTCTCGGATATTGCTCTATATGCATCGGTTTCGAATTGTGTCCCGGCTCCTGCGCTTGCCCCCTACGTTCTGCTTTGTTCGGCTAGGTGTGCAAAGGGAGAACCACTGCGATGGTGCTTCTAGCTCACATGGTTAAGCACCTCAGTGGAGAAAGCCAAAAACTGACTGTCACAATAAGCGTAAACTGGTCAGTGATCTGATGACTGTGTTAAATGATGGGCCATTCATAACATTGGCTGAAGTGTTTACGGCTTGACCTTGACTGTCGCCGAACACTACCGGGGGCTATTAACTGGCCTCCCAAACTAAATCCTCGATATTTTGCTCTTACATTGGAGCTGAGGTTTCATGATCATGCTTAGCATGACAACCCAAAGAAAGGAACCGATAGCAGGACTATTTTCTTTGGAAGACATTTCTTCTGTTAAACAGCAATATAACATATCTCTCTGCGTACCTTTGTTTATAAAACCGTATGGCCAGATTGCCTTGTTTGTCGTAAATCTTTGCCCTCATAAAGGCTTTATAAAATAGGACAAACACTCCTCGGCTACTGGCCGAGGAGGTTGAAGCCGATGGTTGGTCAACAAAGTTTTGTACAATGCAGATCCGAGCATTAATGACATAAAGTACTTGGATACATAGAGTCATTACACATAATTTGTGATTTTACTATGGATATCGATCCTTAATTCGGCCTCCCGTGCCCGCATTAAGGCTCGGGGGCTACCGGGCTTCGGGCTTATTATTTACAAATATTAAAGGGGCACATCGATCCCCTGATCTGGTGTTGCCACCCGGCCAGTGTCTCGTGGGCTACTGCATTGCCTGTCCAATGCAGAAAATTTTAAGTGTAATACAGTCTCCGAGGAGATTTTGATCCTCAGGTTGGTCGGCCGCACCCAACCTGAGTTTTGAGGACTGAGCACGCCGCTTTTTGTGTCCCGAAGTATTCTACCGAGCTAGGACTTGATCCTCAGACCGATTTTGCAAATCAACCTGAGTCTCAGCAGCTATGGGGATCAGCGGTCTTATGTCATCCTTCATGGGCATCTCGGGTTTTAGACCGATACCCACCTTGAGGGCTACTGGCTATGTATCTCGGTAGAGAATAAATTGCACCAATCAAAAATATTGACAAAAATTGGCCCACATTCGGGGTGGTGCACCACCTCGGAAGCAGTCCGGCATAAAGCTCGGGCGCTAGTGGATGGCTCCATAGAGGGCATTTTCGGCATTAAGCTCGGCTAAACTCCTTCAAACTTCTTTGAACCAAGGTGATTTACGACACCTCGGATACAGTTCGGCGTTGGAGCTCGGATACATAGCCCGGTGTTAGAGCTGGGAAGCAGTCCGACATTGGTGCTCGACTGCAAAAGATACCTCGAATGCAGTCCGGCGTTGGAGCTCGGACGCAAGAGGACGTTACCGCCCGGGAACAACTTCAAACCCGAGGTGTGGCATAAAAATAACAAGGCATTGATAAAGGCCGGAAACTTAAAGGGGCTCCTCGGATACCCGACGTGTAAACTCGTCGAATGCATTTCGGCGATCCTCAAGATCGAAGATGAGAAGATTTGTTGAACCAGTTTTCAAGACCGACGACTGAAGATGAAGAACGGTTCGGAAGAATCGAGGAGCGTCCCTAAACTTGAAGACCGGTTCAGGGGGCTACTGGTGGTGTCCTGGACTAGAGGGTACTCACCACATCATCTCCCGATCTGTTAGATTGGGCCGAGGACCCCCATGGACGTATACTCATGGGCCAGTACGGTCAGCTGCCGCATACAAGGAAGATTCCGCAAGACTTGGCGATCAAGACAAGGACTCCTCCCCCACCGGTGTATTCAGTTAGGACTCTTGTTATCCTAGGCCTCTGGTGCATTATATAAACCAAGGCCAGGCTAGTCGATAGACATATACAACAATCATACCATAGGCTAGCTTTTAGGGTTTAGACTCTCTGATCTCATGGTAGATCAACTCTTGTACTACCCATATCATCAATATTAATCAAGCAGGAGTAGGGTTTTACCTCCATCGAGAGGGCCCGAACCTGGGTAAAAACATCGTGTCCCTTGTCTGCTGTTACCATCCGCCTAGACGCACAGTTTGGGACCCCCTACCCGAGATCCGCCGGTTTTGACACCGACACTCTCTGTTACCTGTTGCAATTATTTTGGTCCCACCGAGATAAGCAACCGGTCCCACTGAGTTTGCCTGGCCAACTCTCTGTTTAGCTTATTACCAAAATCGGTTCCACCGAGTTTGTGTAATTGGTCAAACCTAGTTGAGGTTTTACCCTAACCCTAGCACATCGGTCCCACCGAGTTGATCATATCGGTCCCACCGAAAAGCCTAACATTCACATTTTGAACTAAATCAGTCTAACCGAGTTTCATGATTCGGTCTCATCGAGTTTGGTAAATTGTGTGTAACGGTTAGATTTTGTATGGAGGCTATATATACCCCTCCACCCACTCTTCATTCGTGGAGAGAGCCATCAGAACATGCCTACACTTCCTGCATATATTTTCTGAGAGAGAACCACCTACTCATGTGTTGAGACCAAGATATTCCATTCCAACCACAAGAATCTTGATCTCTAGCCTTCCCCAAGTTGCTTTCCACTCAAATCATGTTTCCACCAAATCCAAACCTGTGAGAGAGTTGAGTGTTGGGGAGACTATCATTTGAAGCACAAGAGCAAGGAGTTCATAATCAACACACCATCTATTACCTTTTGAAGAGTGGTGTCTCCTAGATTGGTTAGGTGTCACTTGGGAGCCTCTAACAAGATTGTGGAGTTGAACCAAGGAGTTTGTACGGGCAAGGAGATCGCCTACTTCATGAAGATCTACCCTAGTGAGGCAAGTCCTTCGTGGGCGATGGCCATGGTGGGATCGACAAGGTTGCTTCTTCGTGGACCCTTCGTGGGTGGAGCCCTCCATGGACTCGCGCAACCGTTACCCTTCGTGGGTTGAAGTCTCCATTAACGTGGATGTATGATAGCACCACCTTTCGGAACCACGAAAAAAATCTCCGTGTCTCAAATTGTGTTTGCATACTCCAATCCCATCCCTTTACATTCTTGCAACTTGCATGCTTTACTTTCCGCTGCTCATATACTCTTTCCATGCTTGCTTGAAATGTATTGTGTATGTTTAAACTTGTGCTAAAACTCCACCTCAACTTGAAGTAATTAAAAACTGCTACTTTTCTTTGTTGAGGGTCTAATCACCCCCCCCTCTAGACACCTTTTCTCGATCCTTTCAATTGGTATCACAGCATTGGTCTCCATTGCTTTGGTTTAATCACCATTGGAGGAAGATGGATGAGTCTACGTTAGGGAGTCTTAGACATAGAGTGCATATACTTGATGGAGATTTCTTTCATGAGTGGAAAAAATGAGATGCTTGTAATTTTCAATGAATATCATTTTAACAAGTACATTACTACCTCTTGTGCATCCCATGTTGATCCTTTGCATCCTACCCTTGATGTGTCTATTGACATGATCCACAACCTTAGAACTATTAATCTTATCACTAGAGGTTTGCCTAGAAACTTGATTGGTTGCTTGCCTACTCTTGATTGTGCCTACACTATATGGATATTTCTTGAGGAACGATTTCCAAACTATTCCTTAGAAAACTTAGATGAAATTCTTCATAAGTCTATTGCCTTGAGTAAGATGAATTCCAATGATCCTAGGTTTGGTGATTGTCTATTTGAGCTTACTAACCTCATGCGTGCCAAAGGAGATGTTGGAATCATTAGCAATATCATCTCCTAAGCCATTAGAATTCATAAAGATGAACATTGTGATGATCATTTATCTAATGAATCACTCTCTCTAGGAATTGATCCATCACAAGACGATGTTGAACATGGATACTATGATGAGGATGATGATAGTAACTTTGATCTCGATGAGTCTATGAGACACTTTGGTCTTATGGCTAATCTTCGCCGCTACATGGCTGGAGGAAAGAATGGGTCCTTGATAGTGGATGTACCGATCACATGACCAGAGATAAGGATATCTTTCGTGAGCTTGCTGAAAACGACGGCCCTCGAAAGTATGTCACCTTCGGTGATAACTCAAAGGGTAAGGTGGTTGGCCTTGGTAAGGTGGCCATCTCACATGATATCTCCATACAAAATGTCATGCTCGTTGAATCTCTTGGCTATAATTTACTTTCCGTATCTAGACTTGCTGACTTTGGTTTCAATGTCCTATTTACTGAAGTAGATTGCCAAGTGTTTCGTAGAGATAATCATAAAGTGGTCTTTACCGGTATACGTAGAGGTGATCTATATATTGTTGATTTCACTAAAAAGGCTCAACCTAGAACTTGATTAATTGCTAAATCTTCTAAAGGCTGGTTGTGGCATAGATGGTTAGGTCATGTGGGCATGGGAAATCTTGATAAGCTTATCAAAGGTGATCATATCCTTGGAGTAAAAGATGTTATATTTGACAAGGATAGATTGTGCAGTGCTTGTCAAGCAGGAAAACAAGTTGGAGGAAGTCACTGAGAGAGTCCTGGATTAAGGGGTCCTCGGGCGTCCGGATTATGTAACATGGTCCGGACTATTGGGCTATGAAGATACAAGACTGAAGACTTCTTCCCTTGTCCGGATGGGACTCTCCTTTGCGTGGATGGCAAGCTTGGCATTTGAATATGTAGATTCCTTCCTTTCTAAACTGACTCTGTACAACCCTAGGCCCCTCCGGTGTCTATATAAACCAGAGGGTTTAGTCTGTAGAGGCAATCACAATCCGATAGGCTAGACTTCTAGGGTTTAGCCATTACGATCTTGTGGTAGATCAACTCTTGTAATCCTCATATTCATCAAGATCAATCAAGCAGGAAGTAGGGTATTACCTCCATCAAGAGGGCCCGAACCTGGGTAAACATCATGTCTCCCGTCTCCTATTAACATCGATCCTAGACGCACAGTTCGAGACCCCCTACCCAAGATTCGTCGGTTTTGACACCGACATTGGTGCTTCCGTTGAGAGTTCCACTATGACGTCATCAGAAGGCTCGATGGCTCCATCAGTTATCTACAACAATGCTGCCCCGCGAGAGGATTTCCTCCCCGGCCAGCTCTTCGTATTCGGCGGCTTCGCACTGTGGGCCAACTCGCTTGGCCATCTAGAGCAGATCGACAGCTACACCCCAGGTCACCAGATTAGTTTTGGAAATCTGGATTATGTCGCTGATATCCGAGGGGACTTGATCTTCGAAGGGTTAACGACCCCAACCTCCGCTCTGGCCTTAGATCCGGAGCACACCGCCAGGTCCGAGGACGTGATTATTGAGCCCGCCAAACTATTTGCGGCCACTAAGCCCAATACGGGAGAGTCGGAGGAAGTAGTGTCACTGGCAACCGTCATGGAGCCGGACTCTTCTCCGGACACTAGCTCCGAACCCTCGGAATCAGCATCATGTGAGCTCGGCTAAGGAGTTTCCTTCCTGCCGTACTCCATGGAGTTTCTTCTCCCTGGCCAAACCTCGCCTTTAAGCGAGTCTCTGGACTTGATGCGATCCCTCGTCATTACAGAGGAGCAATGTCCGAAATACGCCCAGCTTAGACTAGGGGCTGAGAGCAAGGAATTTTACGTCCCACCCACCACCCACTTCATAGCCACTGTCGAGGACTTAACTCACATGCTCGACTACGGCTCCAAAGACATCAACGGTATGGACGAAGATACCAGAGAGGAGCAGGCCGAAAACCCGCCATTTACCGGACGCTGGACAACCACCTCTTCGTATGACGTGTACATGGTGGACACACCCAAAGAGGGTAACAACGATGATAAAGAGATCCAGTTGAGGATAAACCTCCTGAGACACAACCCAAGCGCCGACGTCAGCGGCACCGCTCTAAATCACGCCGTGGAAAAGACAGAATACCGGCACCAGAGACAACAACACTCTGGACGATGCCGAAGACAAAGAAGACCCCGTCGAGCCAACCTTCAAACAGGACGATCGGGAAGACGGGCAGGTTAGCCCTGACGAATAGGCCGTAAACGAAGACTCAGAGGACAATAATTATCTCCCACTCTCCGAGGATGAGGTGAGCCTTGGTGACGAAGACTTTATCGTACCTGAGGAACCTCTCGAGCAGGAGCGTTTTAAGTGCCGGCTAATTGCCACTGCAAGGAGCCTGAAAAAGAAACAGCAGCAGCTTCAAGCTGATCAAGATCTGCTTAACTATAGGTGAACTAATGTCCTGGCAGCCGAGGAATACGGCCTTGAACGCCCAACCAAAAGTTACCTGAAGCGTAAACTGCTACCCCAATTTGACGACGAGGCCCTCGAGCCCGCACCATCAGCACGTAATGCGGCTGACTGACCACCTCGTGGCCGGGACAAAATGACAACTCAAGCCGAACACCAACCCATACTACCTCGCCGTAAAGGTAGAGATATAACAGCTTGGGGATACACATATGACCTGCGGCAAGACCTGGACAGTAGAGCGGGTCAGACTACGAATCGCGGGGGCAGGCCCTGACGCACGACGACGACTATCTAGCCGGACGCGACAAGAATAATCATGCCCGGGCGGAAAACCATAGACAAACTCCATCCGAGCTACGTCGCGACTTGGCCCGATATAGAGGCGCCGCACACCCCCTCTGCTTCACTGATGAAGTAATGGAGCATGAATTCCTAGAAGCGTTCAAACCTATGAATATCGAATCATATGATGGAACAACTGACCTCGTAGTATGGATTGAAGACTTCCTTCTCCATATCCACATGGCCCGTGGCAATGATCTACATTCCATCAAATACCTCCCACTAAAATTAAAGGGACCAGCCCGACACTGGCTAAACAGCCTCCCAGAAAACTCCATTGGCAACTGGGAAGACCTGGAAGACGCCTTTCGCGACAACTTCCAAGGTACATATGTCCGTCCTCCTGACGCTGACGACCTCAGTCACATCATCCAACAGCCCGGAGAGTCAGACAGGAAACTCTAGACTAGGTTCTTAATTAAAAAGAACCAAATTGTCGACTGTCCGGATGCCGAAGCCCTAGCGGCCTTTAAACATAGCGTGCGAGATGAATGGCTGGCCCGTCACCTCGGCCAAGAAAAGCCAAAGTCTATGGCAGCTCTTACCCCACTAACGACCTGCTTCTGCTCGGGAGAAGATAGCTGGCTGGCTCGACGAAACAATAGCACCAGCGATCCTGATACCTCTGAGGTTAGGGACGGCAATGGCAAGCCTCGACGCAATAAAAACAACTGTCGAAACAATAATGTAGGAACCCAAGAGATGGTGGTCAATGCCGGATTCAGTGGTTCCAAATCCGGTCAATGCAAGAAGCCATTCAAGGCAAACAAAGATGGCCCATCCAGTTTAGACAGGATACTGGATCGGCCCTGTCAAATTCATGGCAGCCCTGGCAAGCCCGCTAACCATACCAACAGAAATTGTTGGATTTTCAAACAAGTAGGCAATCTCAATGCCCAACATAAAGGGAAGGGGTCACCTAGCGATAACGAAGACGAGGAGACTCGCCAGCCAAATACAGGGGGACAAAAGCAATTTCCCCCCGAAGTAAAAACAGTAAACATGATATCTGTGACGCATATCCCTACGAGGGAACGCAAGCGCGTACCGTGAGGCGACTATGACATAAAGTCGGTCGTATCAAAATTTAACCCATGGGCAGCCTGTTCGATCACTTTTGATCGCAATGACCACCCGACAGGTATCCGTCACAAAGGTTCGGCAGCTCCGGTCCTCGACCCAATCATCGATGGATTCCACCTCATGCGAGTCCTTCTGGATGGCGGCAGTAGCCTTAATTTGCTCTTCAAGACACTGTTTGCAAAATGGGCATTGATACTTCAAGGATCAAGGCCACCACAACTACCTTCAAAGGTGTAATACCTGGCGAAGAAGCTCATTGTACGGGCTCAATCACACTGGAAATCGTCTTCGGTTTGCCGGACAACTTCCGAAGAGAAGTCCTATCTTTGATATTGTTCTGTTCTGCTGTGGATACCATGCACTGCTTGGGGGACCGCGTTCGCTCGTTTCAATGCGGTCCTTTACTACGCCTATCTAAAGCTTAAGATGCCCGGTGCACGCGGCGTCATAACGATCAATGGAAACATGGAATACCCCCTCCGTTCCGAGGAGTATACCACATCCATCACAGCTGAAGTACAAAGCGGACTCATTAAACTGCATACCTCATCGTCCATTAAGCCACCGGCCTCTACTACACAAGACCGGTCAAATTTAGAGCTGGATTAACAGTTCCGCCTCCGTCGTTTGCCACATATACCCGTGAAGTTCACATCACGCATGCATCATTATGCACTTAAAATACCTTGGTCATGAGCGGAGGCATAATGCGGACAGGGCCTACAACACGGTTCATCCTCCTACAGCTTTTCTCCTTTCCTTTTAACTATTTTTTATCTTTTGTCATAGATGAATCAAAACATGTTCATCCTATGGACCTGTAAGGGCTCTTTCGGAGCCCAATTTCGTTCAGGCAACCAGAGATTACTCCTTTTAAGGAATCCTCTTCGCTAAGGCAAAGTCTGCGCAGACGTGCGCCAGGAGGTCCAAAAGATTTCTTAGACCAAACACTCTATTTAAAACCTGGATATAGCCTTTTTCCTCAGCCTTCGACCCCTGGCATGTGAAATGACCTGGGTAGGGGTGGTATAATCTGTAAGATTGCGTTCAACGTATCAATCAGATTCCAGTAAACATAATCCGCCTTCAGTACTTACTTTTCCTCATAGAACTGTATTTTACCTCCGCGGTGGTTTCAAATACACACCTCTGCGCTAATCTCCAGGGGCTCGATACGGCAACATATTAAATTGCGAACAAGTCCGAACAGCTCTACAACATACTTCGGCGTCACGAGTTCGGCATTATATGCATTAGCTAAGAATCATGTCTTTGGTCAATAGTTGGATTGCCCAGCTCCAGTGCTTACTACCTTATCTTCCGCTCTATCGGCTAGGGTAGTAAAGGGAGAACTACTGCGATTGTGTTTCCGGTTCACCTGGTTAAACACCTCACTAGAGAAAGCCGAAAACTGACTGTCATGATGCGGCGAGAGCTGGTCAACCACTCGGCGACTTATTAAAATATTTAGCGATTTTTTCTCTGTAACATGAAGGACTGTTTTCCGGTCACCTATGTGGTGCAACCGTATTTGGATAACCGCGTACATACAAGGGGCTATATCATAGACCCACCGTCAAACTCCTATGGCTAAGTGAAGGTGTTAAAGCCCTATAGTCCGATTGCCTAGTTCACCGCACTGACAGCTCCTTCATGGACTAAGACATTGGGTCAAGTGTAGTCAGCTGCTATTCCGAACACCCCCGCATTATATGCGAGGGGGCTAAAGCTGGCGACTGGCAAACTTTCAGATTACAGAAAATGGCTGCACATGAGGAAATACCTTTTAGGAAAAAGGCATAAATATCACACAACCTTAATTATCATAACATTGTTATCACAATTCCGATACATTCACTGGAACATAATACTTTTCGAGCACTGCCCCTCTATCAAGCGGGCGCCCTCTAGGACGTCCTCAAAATATTGCTGTAACACCCCGGATATAACTTTCCATATTTGTAACTTCAACTCTTACCATTTCCGGCTATGTGATATATTATTTTCTCCGTGGTTGGGTTTTTGTCTTTTGTTTTGCATTTTGTTCATGTCATGCTTCTCATTTCATAGCATCATGAGCACTGCATCCGCATGTTTTCATAAAATCAACTAAATAAATTGCATGGATCTTCGATCCATTTAAATTGAGGGAAATGCACATGGTGATTTCTCTTTAAAACATATTCAAAGTCTCTCAATATTATTAGGGAGCTATATAAAATATTCCATTAATTTGGAATTTACCACAACACATGTTCATGTTAAATCCCTTGGCCTTTCCTTCTTCGAGTTTTGACACTCTAACCTTGCCTGTAATTCTTTTCCCATCTATTGAGGCTCTTTCTAAATTCTCAACATTTTTGGGCACTTCTAAATCCTAGCCCTAGTCCAAACCCTTTTGAATTGGAATCAATTCAAATGAGGTTGAATTCAACTTCTCGCCCATGCTCACTTTCTATTTTTCTTGGATCAAGCTCAATTTTGTGAGTCCGGGAAAATTATCTGCCTGCCCAAATTCTATCTCTACCTTCCTTTCTTCTTCTTTTTCTTCTTTGACATTTTTTTGTTTTTTTGGAAAAAGAAGAAGAAGGAGAGCAGCCACAGCTCGGCCTGCTCCCAGCAGTCGGCCCAGGCCACCGCGGCCTCCCGCAGCCCACCACCCAGGCCTAGGCCCAGTCGGCACCCCTCCTGTTAACCCTAGCCTCACTGTGCTCGATCCCCATCTCTCCCGATCTCCTCCCTCGCGCCGCCATCTCCCTCACTCGACCCCCTCCCCTTGTTCCTTCGAGCGCGAGCCCCGCAGCGCTCTGTCTCGCCCCGTTCAACCTCCCTTCCTCGTCCGACCCCGCCATCCAGCCGCGTTGCCCTGCCTGGCTTGCTCCGGCCATGGCCACGTCGCCCCGCGCCTCCACCTCCGCACCACTCGTCGGAGCTCTCGCAAGTCGTCCCTGTCGCCCAAGCTCGTCCCTGCATAGCGCGCGCTCGCACCACCCCATCGCTGGCGACCCGTCTCCGGCCACCACGAGCGCCACCAGCAGCAGCTTCAGGACATCCCCGCCGCCAAGTCCCTCGCCGCCTCTCTCTGCTACACCTCGTGCGACCTCCTGCCTCATTCCCGCGCCGCTCGTCGCCAAAAGCCAGCAGGAGGAGCCCCACTTCCGCTCGAGGGCCCGATGACATCCTCTTCTGCACCTCCACCGGCCGGCGACCTCACCTGAACCTCGCCGATGAGCAGCCCGCCAGGACAGGCCAGTCCGCTCGGAACCAGCCTCCTCCACGCGCCAAGTCCATGCATCTCGCCCCTGTTGCTGTTGACACCAAGTCCAACAACCACCAAGCATGGAATTCACCATGTACC
This sequence comes from Triticum dicoccoides, assembly GCF_002162155.2. Lineage (NCBI taxonomy): Eukaryota > Viridiplantae > Streptophyta > Magnoliopsida > Poales > Poaceae > Triticum > Triticum dicoccoides. The sequence goes on along the minus strand of NC_041385.1, from coordinate 541,610,586 downwards.
ACTACCAATACCTCTGGATTCGCCAAGTACACCACCGGCAAGACTACAACACTGAAAACGGCAAGGTCGACTATGTTTTGCTGCCTCTCTGGATCGCCAAGTTCCACAAGACACATGTACCACGACGACCGTTGTTCGTCAAGTACCCTCTCCGGATCGCCAAGTTCGAATACCGATGACATGTACCACAACCATCGCCTTGGGTTTAGTCAAGTTCCTATACGACCCGTGAACAACTACCGTCGCCCCGAAGACTTGGATTCATCAAGTACCTCTTCGAAACGAACGTGTACCACTACTTCCACTACGACCTTCCCGAGAACGTCTACTTCCCTCAACGAACTTGATCCTTTCCGAAAATGCACGCTTCAAAGGTATAACCCGAGACGACCACGATGAGATGCCCTTGTGTGGATGAGATGTACCACCTGTTTGCACCGTGCCCGTTTGTTTCGTGCACGTCCCTCTTTTGCCATGCCACCGTCACGAGGGAACATGGAAACCGGGATCACCCCACCAACTTTTGCATGTTCCGTACATCCACACTTGCTCTTTTGCACCGGTATCTCAATGAGTTGTTGGATCAACGGAATGTTGCCGTGGCACCTTTTCCGTTATAGTTGCCGTGGCATCCCTTTCGTTCTGCCACGGTGAAAAATGTTTCATAACATGCTCATGTCAACATTTTCTTAAAAATTGCATAAAACTTGTACATGTCATCCGCATCATGATAACAACATTTAAATGCTTAAAAATTTGTTGTTGCTTTAAATTGCTAAATGACATGTGGGGATTTTTCGGAATTGTTGTTTGTTGTTTTCGGCCTCATTTAAACTTGCCTAAATAGTTAGTTTACTTATGTTTCACCTCTTGCCATGTTTAACAACATTTAATATTGTTGTGTACCTAAACAAGAGCGAACTGAAAAAACTCGAATGTGGTGTTTCGTCAATATGCAACTCGTTGCATATTGAGCTCCACTTAATTTGTAGTATTGTTTGTGCACTTTGCCATGACATGCCTCTTTAAACCGGACATGCATCATACTTGGTTGTGCATCGTGCCTTGCTTATGTGATGGTTGCTTACCATGTTGTTTGCTTCTTTTCGGTTTGCTTCTCTCGGTATCTTCGGTTTCGTTGCGGAGTTGTAAGGATTCGTTCAACTACGTCCATTTGTCTTCTTCTTGGACTCGTTCTTCTTCCTTACGGGATCTCAGGCAAGATGACCATTACCCTCGATATCACTTATATCTTTGCTTGCTAGTTGCTTTGTTCTATCGATATGCTGTGCTACCTATCATTTGTTTACCATGCCTCCCATATTGCCATGTCATCCTCTAACCTTTTCACCCTTCCTAGCAAACCATTTCTTGGCTATGTTATTGCTTTGCTCAGTCCCTCTTATAGCATTGTTAGTTGCAGGTGAAGTTGAAGATTCCTCCATGATGGATAGGATTATGTTGGGATATCACAATATCTCTTATTTAATTAATGCATCTATATACTTGGTAAAGGGTGGAAGGCTCAGCCTTATGCCTGGTGTTTTGTTCCATTCTTGCCGCCCTAGTTTTTGTCATACCGGTGTTGTGTTCCTAGATTTTGCGTTCCTTACGCGGTTGGGTGATTTATGGGACCCCCTTGACAGTTTGCTTTGAATAAAACTCCTCCAGCAAGGCCCAACATTGGTTTTACATTTGCCTAACAACCTACTAACTTTCCCTTGGGCAGGCCAACCCAAGGGTCATCTTTATTTTAACCCCCCCGGGCCAGTGCTTCTCTAAGTGTTGGTCTGAACCGAGTAGACTGCGGGGCCACCTCGGGGAAACTTGAGGTCTAGTTTTACTCATAGGATGTCTCATCCGGCGTGCCCTAAGAACGAGATATGTGCAGCTCCTATCGGGATTTGTCGGCACAGTCGGGCGGTCTTGCTGGTCTTGTTTTACCATTGTCAAAATGTCTTGTAACCGGGATTCCGAGACTGATCGGGTCTTCCCGGGAGAAGGAATATCCTTCGTTGACCATGAGAGCTTGTGATGGGCTAAGTTGGGACACCCCTACAGGGTATAAACTTCCGAAAGCCGTGCCCGCGGTTATGTGGCATATGGGAATTTGTTAATATCCGATTGTAGAGAACTTGACACTTGGCTTAACTAAAATGCATCAACCGCGTGTGCAGCCGTGATGGTCTCTTTTCGGTGGAGTCCGGGAAGTGAATATGGACTTGGTGTTATGATTGTGCGTAAGCAGCTTCAGGATCACTTCTTGATCACTTCTAGCTTCATGACCGTTCCGTTGCTTCTCTTCTCGCTCTTATTTGCGTATGTTAGCCACCATATTTACTTAGTGCTTGCTGCAGCTCTACCTCATTACCACATCCTACCCATAAGCTTAAATAGTCTTGATCTCGCGGGTTTTGAGATTGTTGAGTCCTCGTGACTCACCAGATACTATCACAACAGTTGCAGGTGCCGATGTACCAGTGCAGGTGATGCAACCGAGCTCATATGGGAGATCAATGAAGATCTTGGTCGTTGCTATGTTTCGTTTCATGTTGATCAGTAGTGGAGCCCAGTTGGGACGATCGGGGATCTAGCAGTTGGGTTATCTTCTTTTATTTTGGCTTCGTCCGTAGTCGGACTATGCGTGTGCTCTGAATGATGTATGAATTATATGTTCATTGTGTGAAGTGGTGATTGTAAGCCAACTCTTTATCCCATTCTTGTTCATTACCTGGGATTGTGTGAAGAAGACCCTTCTTGCAACAAAACCACCATGCGGTTATGCCTCTAAGTTGTGCCTCGACACGTGAGAGATATAGCCGCATCGTGGGTGTTACAATTGCTCCGGCGTGCGATGGTCCTTGCCCTCGGGTGGACTGTTTGCGGCAACATCTACGTTTTGATGCGGGCAAAGGCCATCCGTGCACCTTCAATGCACGACGACCGCTTAACAGCGTCGATACGCGGCACCGCATCAACAAGTCGTCGCACCAAACCAAAATAACTGTTCGGAATTGGCTGTTGGCCACAGACGGACCACAACTTCCTTCATGGCAGCTCCGGACACCTTGTGGAGCTCAGCCCATTGGTCCATTTGTTCGCCCAGCAATGACGGATGCCTTGATAGGTTGAACTGTGACCAGAAAAGCTTCTCCACTGGATGTCCGTCTTGCGCTTGGTAAAACTGCGCCTCAGTCGCGACACTCTTCGACAGGTCCAAGAATGAGTCTGGATAACTCCACAATTGATTAAGCAGGGCATACTTCGGGTCGCCGAATTTAGTCTGTAATAGAATGGGCTTACCAGCCGCTATCTCCCCAGCTTGCCGGATCTCCTCCCGAGCCGCTCTAGACTCGGACCGTGCCTCCCATGCCTCTTGTAAAGCCTTGTTGAGTTCGGCTGCCTTGGCTTTGTTATCCTTCTCGAGTGATTCGCATTGGCCAGTGGCATCCTTCAGCTCTCGTGCCATGGTAGATATTCTCTCCTCGCATTGGTGCCGAGCGGCTTGTTCGGCCTCTCACTCAGTAGCTGCCTTCTTTACAGCCGCATTGCTCACTCTGGCTTGCTCCTTGGCCCGGGCAAGTTCAGCCCAAAGGGTCTCAACTGCAGCAGCACCATCTGCAATTATGCATGTCTCAGTATATAATTTTCAGCTTCGTGCTCATATTATTATTATACATGCATAAGCTGACTGCCCCAAAACATACCTTGTGCCTCATCGAGCCGCCTGTGAACGAGAGTAATGTCCTCATCTGCTGACTCAAGTTTCTGCTTTAAATCTACAACTTCCGTAGTGTGGGCAGTCGCCATCGGCATAACAACCTGTTTTCAAATTGATCATGTCATTTCTTGAGCATATCTTTTTGATCCTCTGATCGCCTCGTAGAAGCCAACCAGAGTCTCAGGGGCTACTATCTATACACAGGCGCATTCTTCTTGTAAAGCATGGTCAAGATATTGAATTACATACCTTGAAGCCTCTTAGTAGGCCCGTGAAGGCTTCATTCAAACCGCTTCTTGCGGATAGAATCCTCTCAACTACCGTACCCATTAAGGTATGATGTTCCTTCGAGATGGACGCATTTTCCAACATTTCCATCAACGTATTCGGCGCCTCCGGATTCCTAGAAGAGGCTGCGGTACGAACTCCTTTCGAAGGGATACGTTTGCTCGACCCTAGAGTCGTCTTCGGTTGTAAACCGGATAGTCAGGGGCCTTTATTATTGATCCCTGAAGGGGCTGCACACCCCAGACCCTTGACGACCGAAGTATCACCTTCGGGCGCTGTCTTCATTGCCCCCCCCCCCCCGCGCCACTTGATGATCGAGGGAGACCCTCCGGGATGACACCTCGGAGTCGTCCGCCCTAAGGGGTGAGGGAGCCTGTGGAGGCGTCTCGCTTTCCATCATCTCCGGAAGCAGGTCGCCTGAGGAAGAGGACTGTTGAGGAAGACTGCGGGCCAGACTACAAACATATATTTAAGATGTTACCCTTGTAACCTGGAAAGAATGGGATATATCTAGAATACCCTTGTTCACTTATGATTCGGCGAAAGGTTTGTCCTTACGGAGGAACTGTGCGGCAACGTCGTCTTTCGAACCCGAACCATCTGATAGGGACATCTTCCCTCTCTTGGGAGCCTCCACCTCCAAATCTTCGGAGGGGGTCCTTTTCTTCCCATAGGGAGAAGGGATATTAGCTTCGTCTTCCCCTTCGTCTTCAGAAGAGGGAATTCCGGTCTCCCTGGACATGGCGCCCAGTGTACCTTTAGAGTGGAGGCCGCCTTTGGCTTTTTTGCTCTCCTCTTTGACCTCCTTCGCTAACACTTGATACGGTGTCAGGGCCAGCATACTTGTTAACACAGGATCAACCGAGTCTTTGGGAAGAGGAGCCAAACACCTAGTTCGTTCCGCCTTCTTTATCCATCCCTGGTCGAAGGCAGGTTTCTCAGAATATTGATATGGGATAATCGACTAAGCTGTGTTGAGGAGCCGAGTGCTTACCGAGGTATCTGGATGGTTGCAGTCGAGGCTGATGTCGTCGGTTGTATCCGTCCACTGCTTTCGGGTCCTGAAGAATAACTTCCACACCCCTTTGTGTGTTGTGTCGAAGAAGTGCTGGAGGGTCCGTGGTCCTTCCGGATTGAACTCCCACATGCGGAGAGGTCATCGCTGGCATGGCAGGACCCGGCGGACTAGCTTACCTGGATCACATTGATGAGACCGGTGTCCTTTTCGAGGAGGCTCTGGATACGGCTTTGTAGCGTCTGCACTTCATCAATTGACCCCCAGTCCAGACCCTTATTAATCCATGATGCAAGTCGTAATGGAGGGCCAGATCGGAACACACTTTTACAAAGCAATCTTTTTTAGCACGCATCCTAGCGGTTCTTTCTTTGCACTCATCAATGGAAATTCTCATGGCTTTGAGAGACTCATTGATATCATGCTTAGGTGGAATAGATCTAAGTTTCAAAGAATCAACATCAAGAGAAATTATATCCATGTTCCTAGCCAACTCATCAATCTTAGGCAATTTTTCTTCAAGCAAAGCATTGAAATTCTTTTGTGAAATCATAAATTCTTTAACACTAGTCTCAAAATCAGAGGGCAACTTATTAAAATTTCCATAGGAGTTGTTGTAGAAATTACCATAATTATTAGAGGAATTACTAGGGAACGGCCCAGAATTAAAATTTCCTCTATACGAGTTGTTACCAAAATTGTTCCTACCAACAAAATTCACATCCATAGATTCATTATTATTTTCAATCAAAGTAGACAAAGGCATATCATTAGGATCAGAAGGAGCACTCTTATTAGCAAACAACTTCATAAGTTCATCCATCTTTCCACTCAAAACATTAATCTCTTCTATCGCATGAAGTTTTTTACTAGTAGATCTTTCGGTGTGCCATTGAGAATAATTAACCATAATATTATCTAGGAGTTTAGTAGCTTCTCCCAAAGTTATTTGCATAAAAGTGTCTCCCGCGTCCGAATCTAAAAGATTTCTAGAAGCAAAATTAAATCCAGCATAAAAATTTTGTATAATCATCCATAAATTCAAACCATGTGTAGTGTAATTACGTATTGTGACACCCCTGATTCAATCGTACACTAATCATAGACGCAAATGTGTACGATCAAGATCAGGGACTCACGGGAAGATATCACAACACAACTCTAGACACAAATTAAAATAATACAAGCTTTATATTACAAGCCAGGGGCCTCGAGGGCTCGAATACATAGCTCGATACACAAGAGTCAGCGGTAGCAACAATATCTGAGTACAGACATAAATTAAACAAGGATGCCTTAAGAAGGCTAGCACAAAAGCAACACGATCGAAGAGGCAAGGACTCCTACCTGGGACCTCCTAACTACTCCTGGTCGTCGGCGGCCTCCACGTACTAGCATCCATCAGCGGTGGCATCTGTCTCCAAGGGGCCACCATCTGGTTGCATCAACCGGAAAGAAGAACGAAGGGGGGAAAAGGGGTAGCAAAGCAACCATGAGTACTCATCCAAAGTACTTGCAAGCATCAGATCTATACTAAGTATGCATTTGTATCAAATGGAAGGGTTGTATCTGTGGACTGAACTGCAGAATGCCAGAATAGAGGGGGAAAGCCTAGCCTATCGAAGACTAGCATCTTCACGCAGCTCCGAGCATCTTGCAGCAAGTAGAAGAGTAAAGAATAGCAGTTTATATTTAACAAGCATGTTGTAACATTAAGGCCCAGAGATCCTTCCTCGACTCCCTGCGAGAAAGCAATCCCGGAGCCACATATCTCAAGTATCCATTTTTAGTTGTATAAGATGAGGATATAAGTCTGAACGTCCTTTACCGTGGACACGACTATTAATAGATAATCTTCCCTGCAGGGGTGCACCACGTTTTCCAACACGCTCGATCACTCTGGCCGGACACACCTTTCTGTGGTCAATGCCCGGCCTCGGAAGATCAACATGTCACAGCCCTACCTAGGCTCAGCAGAGAGGTCCCCGCCGGTCTACCTCCTAAGCACTCCGGGGTCTGGGCCCATCGCCCGTTGCACTCCGGGTCATTGTGAGCAGGGCGAACCAGGCTCCACCACTACAAGATGGTGTTGGCCCAGCCGTGTCGCACTGCTGAACTGGACGTCTCACAAAGCTTCGGCTGATAATGCAACGTCGAGGCCCATAACTATTCTCACGTGGTGGTTGGTGTGTAAAGGCCAGAGGCCAACTCAGAACAAATACCCAAATCATAGTGTATTATTAGTTTGCGGAGACGAGCAGAGACTCACGATCAAAAGTGACCCTGTCGCCCTGTCTCGTGGACTTACGACAAGGGCCTAGAATGCCCGGCCGTGCCACGTAACCATCTTGCGGGTGCTCTCCGGGCCCGCCCGACTTCCACCAAGGTCTCAAGTAAAGTCATTGTAACTGTGTGTCCAGACATCAAGGGGAAAACCCGAGGAATCACCCACGGAGGATTCCACTCAATGTAATCATCAAGGTGAACGTAAGAGGGACCACCCTCGAGGTTCACACTTGAGGTGTTGAACGACAAAGCCGTATCGGGAATGGTGAAAGAGGAAATCACCCTCAATGACCACGACCGAATAGCTACACTATAGAATTATTACCAGGAGTGCGTTATGAGGGATCACCCTCGGCACTCGATAGTAGCTCTACAGAGTCGAGCAACAAAAGGGGCGTGATGTGATGTGAGGTGTCGGGCTCTGGTCGTCGATCACGTCGATCGAGGCATCAATGATGAAGCAGGGGCAACAAGGACAAGTGGGGGTCACTGACGGATCACTAGCCAACCTATACTAAGCAATTTAGGATAAGCAGGTAGGTAACAATAGCAGGTAACAAAAGCAGGCTATGCATCAGAATAGGAGCAAACAATAATAGTAGCAAAATCTAATGCAAGCAAGAGAGTATAGAATGGGCGATATCGAGATGATCAAAGGGGGGGGGGCTTGCCTGGTTACTCAGACAAGAAGGAGGGTCGTCATCGACATAGTCGATCACAGGGGCATCAGCAACGGTCTCGAGGTCTACCGGAGAAGAAGAGGGGGAAGAAACAGTAAATACACACAAACATATGTATAACAAGACAACAAGCGGGGCTAGAGGTGTTCTAATGCAGCCCTAGGCGATACTGGCGAAGGGGGAAACATCCGGGAAAGTTTTCCCGATTCCGGATGTTTGTCAGATAGATGAACCGGAGAGGAAAGTTTGCAGGTTCGCTATGCTAGAGACGTGTGGCGGACGAACGTACCATGTATTCGGATTCGTCTCGTCGTTCTGAGCAACTTTCATGTATGAAACTTTTTCATCCGAGCTACGGATTAGTTTCTATTAATTTCTAAAGTTTTAAATCATTTTCGGAATTAACAGAATTAATTTAAATAAAAGCCATTACTGTGTCAGCATGACATCAACATGATGTCATCACTCAACAGTCTGTTTGACTGGTCAAACTAGCACATGGGTCCTGGTTGTCATTGACTAACACTAATTAACAATTTAATTAGTTAATAAGTTCATTAGGTTAATTAACAGGATCAATTAAGTTAATTTATTACTTTTAATTATTATTACTTTTAATATTTATTTAAACATATTTCTTTTTGTTCTTTTTTTAACAGAGGCGGCCCCATTGGTAAGTGGCCCAGGAGGCCACACGGTTTAACGGGCGCAGGGGCGTTGTGGGCGTGGGTGCTCATGCAGGCCCGAGGCCACCAGGAGGCGGCGACGCCGGCCACGGCAGAGGTCGGCCGCAGCGCGGCCAGCGCGCGGGCTGCGCATGGCGGGTGCGGGATGGGGACGGCAGCACGCAACGAGCGCGACAAGAGGTAGCCGCGGGGCCTGCACGCTCGGGACAGGCGGCAAGCGCGGTGACGGCGACGCAAGCGAGGGCACGGTGACCACGAGCTCCTCAGGAGCTCGGACGAGACAGCGGGGCAACCTACAACGACGGGAGGGAAAGGAGGGGGAAACAGAGGAGGGAACCTCACGGGCCCTGTAGATGTGCAAAAATGTCCGCGAGGAAGAGTCGGGGATGGCGAGCGACGGGCGGCGCCGGGGATGGGGCATAGGGGACGATGGGTCGGCACCGGGTCGGCGATGGCGAGGCAGAGGCCTCAGGCGAGCAACACGCGATGAAGGAGGGGCAAAGAGGCGACGGGGATGGGCGCTGGCGTGGTGGCGCCGGGGATGGTGAGGCAGATGGTGTCGATCGGTGCTTGGCGGCGTCCAGATCGAGCGGGGGGCGGCGGCGTAGTCGGGGCCAGCGTCGGGGGCGCGGGATCGGGCGTTCGCCCAGATCCGCTCGGAGGGGAGTGCTGGGGAACGAGGGGAGAGGGGTTCGGTCCGATCCAGATCGTATCGGGAGGGGAGAGGAGTGGGGAGTGGGGGGATCATGCGGGGTTAGGGTTCGGTCAGGCGTGGCCTATAGGCCAGGGGAACGAGGGAGTGGGCCGGCTTAGGTGGGCTGGTAAGTGGGAGTGGACCGAGGCCTGGGGGGGGGGTTCTTCTTCGCCTTTTTCTTTATTAAAAAAACAGAGATGGTTAAGAGGAAAAATTTGGGCACACTATTTACTTAGGAAAAATATGGGAAGTGCCCCTTTTAATTCCTTGGTGATCTTAGACAGAGCCACAAATATTTTGGAGTGGCACATAAAGTTTGGAGGCAATTGGAGTTAAATAAATAATTATTTATTTTGCAACTGCCATTCAATTTACTATTGGACCAAAAATTAACTCCCAGGGGCATTTTGAGAATTCAAAAGAGGTTGGTTCCAATATGACAAATATCCAGGGATCATTTGCCACACTTTGAACATTTTATTTTGCATGCTTGAGAAATTTGAATTTTGGTCTTTAATTTGAATTTTGAGTTTGAACTAAGATTTGGATAAAGCGAGGATTAGCAACAGTAATGTGATGACATGGCACCATTAGAAGGGGGTTACTGTAGCTTAAGTATCCGGGTGTCACAATTCTCCTCCACTACAAGAAATCTCGTCCCGAGATTTAAGGCGTGGAATAGGGAGGAAGCTATAAGGATGGATGTCTGAAAAGATAGGCATTCGTTAGTTATCTCAAGGAAGAAGAATTTAGAAGCACCAGGAAATGTATCGAGAGTGCTATAAGAAGATTCAACAAGTTTCAACCAGGTAGGCATCCAGCTGATGCATAAAACAGGTGATGAAGGGGGGGTTCGAATCATCGACAATAAGTATTGCATCTGATACCAGAACATATGACAAGAAGGTGGCTCGTGAATTACATACGAAACCAAGCATGAGGAACAATTTTGGAAGACAAAGATGTACAGGAGAGTCAAGTTTCGATCCTGTGGAACTGTGGGTTATGGGCCTACCATGTGGGTTAAAAGCAGGAAGGGTGCTAACATTTTCATGGCCATGATAGCAAGGCAGGTCAGAGGATAGCCTGCCAGTTATGTCGGCAACAATGCTGGTACCAAGGGGGAGGGACAAAGAGAACCATTTTCCTGCTCGCAAGGCGAGGCGGACCAAAAGGCAAAGTTCTCGTCCATCGGTGGCTACCAGAATGTCATCAACAATAGTAACAAGGTCTTACTGACAGAATTGTACATCGAGGCATTTACATAAGCAGCGAATTATCACTGCTCATATATGTTACGTTACAAGAAAGTTTAAACAAAACAATGGAAAGGAAAGTGTAGACATCGAATCAGTTATCGGCATTCTCGAGTGTCTAACAACTCAGAACCCGTAGAAACTTGGAATCAGCGAGAATTAATAGTTCATGAAGAACTCATAAGATGTTATGTAGTTCCGTGATATTCTCGAGATACGAGAGGGTAATACTCAAAGGTAGAACCGGATAGAGGTTGGACAGATGAAAAGATCTGCAAAAGACAAGTACTTTAACTTGTCCGAGAATGAGATCAAAGAAGAACAATCTAGTCGGAACCACGGTTGCAAAGGACCAAACATAGATAAAAGATGAACTTATCACAAGGGGATTATTATCATTACAAGAAGCTTCCATGATAAGTTCCACATCGTGTCCATGGGCATGAACACAAAGTTCAAGGTCGACTCCCACTTCTCCAATGCATAACCTTTCATTCACTTCTCGCTTTCGATGAAGTTGTAGTGTTGATATTTTATCTGGAAAAACACCAGAAGAGTAAGACTCACGAAGACTCTCGGGTTCAAACGGATTAGGGGAGGCGTAGGTTCAACCCATAGGGGCATCTTAGGAACCTATACCACAAACTTCATGAGTAAATAACTCAAGCCCAGAAATAGAGTATGGTTGACAAGAGCGGGGGATACAATTTACCAAAGGTATTGTGTATCTGAGGAAAGGCTCACAAGGTTACTGAATATGAAGGATGTTGTCGGATAAAACCCAACAAAGGACCTGGAGGTCCACAATGGATCTGATGTGAGTATCGATACTCAACCAAAAGAAGAAAGAATGCAAAGAAATCAGATTATAGAAACAACTGACTAATTCAAAGCTCAAATGCAATGGAATTACGATTTCCAAAATCAAGGGATCAGAAGCAAACACTCTGTCCAAGGATGGTTAAGTTGAATAGACTTAGGACACAATTGATGGCAATCTGATTGGCCGAGAACCAGCTCATGTTCGGGAAGACGTCTGAGCCGGAAAGATAATCTATCAGGATAACTGATGATTGCGACACAGACATATCAAATCGAAAGACTCAAGATGATAATGACAAAGGATGTCAATGGATACTGCTAGGCATATGGAATTAACAGAGTGTAGGCAGGTAAGACTTTCTAGAGCAATAGGCGACAGAGGTCATCGAAAGCTCGGATTGTATTACCAAGTATCTTATGAAGCATAAGAATAACTGGGGTGAATGGATACTCGATAAGAGCGAGTAATTATCCGAAGGGGTATTCATGCGGCAAGGACTGCAGGGCAGCAAGCATAAAGGATCCTTGAAACATCGAAGAGTATTTCAGGACATCTTAATAACAAGAGCAACTGGGGATGAAGGTATGAATGACAACGTAGGTAGTTACGCATAAGGATTTATCGGTGGTAGGGATCGCGAAGGGTACAAGGGACTTGGTAAAACATTGGAGAGTGTCTTCAGAATCTTCTGATGCACCAAGTAATCATCGGCTATCCGGGAGAAACTATTTACGAGAACCTAGAGTTAGAGTTAGAAAAATCATTTAATCTGAGTAGAAGAGAGATCAGATTACCAGAGTATAGATGAGGAATAAAAGATCCTAGTACCACCCAATTGGCGACGTGGGCCCGTAAGCCACATAGCCATGTTAGTATATCTGTTTTTCAAAGACTAGACTCAACTTCGGCCAAGGAGTTGAAAAGGGGGATCCTACAAGCAGTCGGCTCTGATACCAACTTGTGACGCCCCCGATTCAATTGTACACTTATCATACACGCAAATGTGTACGATGAAGATCAGGGACTCACGGGAAGATATCACAACACAACTCTAGACACAAATTAAAATAATACAAGCTTTATATTACAAGCCAGGGGCCTCGAGGGCTCGAATACATAGCTCGATACACAAGAGTCAGCGGTAGCAACAATATCTGAGTACATACATAAGTTAAACAAGGATGCCTTAAGAAGGCTAGCACAAAAGCAACACGATCGAAGAGGCAAGGCCTCCTGCCTGGGACCTCCTAACTACTCCTGGTCGTCGGCAGCCTCCACGTACTAACATCCATCAGCGGTGGCATCTGGCTCCAAGGGGCCACCATCTAGTTGCATCAACCGAAAAGAAGAACGAAGGGGGGGGAGGGGTAGCAAAGCAACCGTGAGTACTCATCCAAAGTACTCGCAAGCATCAGATCTATACTAACTATGCATTTGTATCAAATGGAAGGGTTGTATCTGTGGACTGAACTACAGAATGCTAGAATAAAGGGGGAAAGCCTAGCCTATCGAAGACTAGCATCTTCACGCAGCTCCGAGCATCTTGCAGCAAGTAGAAGAGTAAAGAATAGCAGTTTATATTTAACAAGCATGTTGTAACATTAAGGCCCAGAGATCCTTCCTCGACTCCCTGCGAGAAAGCAATCCCGGAGCCACATATCTCAAGTATCCATTTGTAGTTGTATAAGATCAGGATATAAGTCTGAACGTCCGTTACCGTGGACACGGCTATTAATAGATAATCTTCCCTGCAGGGGTGCACCACGTTTCCCAACACGCTCGATCACTCTGGCCGGACGCACCTTTAAGGGGTCAATGTCCGGCCTCGGAAGATCAACACGTCGCAACCCTACCTAGGCTCAGCAGAGAGGTCCCCGCCGGTCTACCTCCTAAGTACTCCGGGGTCTGGGCCCATCGCCCGTTGCACTCCGGGTCGTTGCAAGCAGGGCGGACCAGGCTCCACCACTACAGGATGGTGCCGGCCCAGCCGTGCCGCACTGCTGAACTAGACGTCTCACAAAGCTTCGGCTGATAATGCGACATCGAGGCCCATAACTATTCTCACATGGTGGTTGGTGCGTAAAGGCCAGAGGCCAACTCAGAACAAATACCCAAATCATAGTGTATTATTAGCTTGCGGAGACGAGCAGAGACTCACGATTGAAAGTGACCCCATCGCCCCGTCTCGTGGACTTACGACAAGGGCCTAGAATGCCCGGCCGTGCCACGTAACCATCTTGCGGGTGCTCTCCGGGCCCGCCCGACTTCCACCAAGGTCTCAAGTAAAGTCATTGTAACTGTGTGTCCAGACATCAAGGGGAAAACCCGAGGAATCACCCACGAAGGATTCCACTCAATGTAATCATCAAGGTGAACGTAAGAGGGACCACCCTCGAGGTTCACACTTGAGGTGTTGAACGACAGAGGCGTATCAGGAATGGTGAAAGAGGAAATCACCCTCGATGACCACGACCGAATAGCTACACTACAGAATTATTACCAGGAGTGCATTATGAGGGATCACCCTCGGCACTCGATAGTAGCTCTGCTGAGTCGAGAAACAAAAGGGCCGTGATGTGATGTGAGGTGTCGGGCTCTGGTCGTCGATCACGTCGATCGAGGCATCGATGATGAAGCAGGGGCAACAAGGACAAGTGGGGGTCACTGACGGATCATTAGCCAACCTATACTAAGCAGTTTAGGATAAGCAGGTAGGTAACAATAGCAGGTACAAAAGCAGGCTATGCATCAGAATAGGAGCAAACAATAACAGTAGCAAAATCTAATGCAAGCAAGAGAGTATAGAATGGGCGATATCGGGATGATCAAAGGGGGGGGGGCTTGCCTAGTTACTCAGACAAGAAGGAGGGTCGTCGTCGATGTAGTCGATCACAGCGGCATCAGCAGCGGTCTTGAGGTCTACCGGAGAAGAAGAGGGGGAAGAAACAGTAAATACACGCAAACATATGTATAACAAGACAACAAGCGGGGCTAGAGGTGTTCTAACGCAGCGCTAGGCGATAGTGGCGAAGGGGGAAACATCCGGGAAAGTTTTCCCGGTTCCAGACGTTTGTCAGACAGATGAACCAGAGAGGAAAGTTTGCAGGTTCACTATGCTAGAGACGTGTGGCGGACGAACGGACCATGTATTCGGATTCGTCTCGTCGTTCTTAGCAACTTTCATGTATAAAACTTTTTCATCTGAGCTACGCATTAGTTTCTATTAATTTCCAAAGTTTTAAATCATTTTCGGAATTAACAGAATTAATTAAATAAAAGCCTTTACTATGTCAGCATGACATCAGCATGATGTCATCACTCAACAGTCTGTTTGACTGGTCAAACTAGCACATGGGTCCTGGTTGTCATTGACTAACACTAATTAATAGTTTAATTAGTTAATAAGTTAATTAGGTTAATTAACGGGATTAATTAAGTTAATTTATTACTTTTAATTATTATTATTTTTAATATTTATTTAAACATATTTCTTTTTGTTCTTTTTTTAACAGGGGCGGCCCCACTGGTAAGTGGCCCAGGAGGCCACACGGTTTAATGGGCGCAGGGGCGTTGCGGGCGTGGGCGCTCGTGCAGGCCCGAGGCCACCAGGTGGCGGAGACGCCGGCCACGGCAGAGGCCGGCCGCGGCGCGGGCAGCGCGCGGGCTGTGCGTGGCGGGCGCGGGACGGGGACGGCAACATGCGACAAGCGCGACAAGAGGTAGCCGCGGGGCCTGCACGCTCTGGACAGGCGGCAAGCGCGGTGACAGCGACGCAAGCGAGGGCACGGTGACCAAGAGCTCCTCGGGAGCTCGGACAAGACAGCGGGGCAACCTACGGCGACGAGAGGGAAAGGAGAGGGGGGAAACGGAGGAGTGGACCTCACCGGGCCCTGTAGATGTGCAAAAATGTGCGTGAGGAAGAGTCGGGGACGGCGAGCGATGGGCGGCGCCGGGGATGGGGCGTAGGGGATGACGGGTCGGCACCGGGTCGGCGATGGCGAGGCAGAGGCCTCAGGCGAGCGACACGCGACGAAGGAGAGGCGAGGAGGCGACGGGGATGAGCGCCGGTGTGGTGGCGCCGGGGATGGTGAGGCAGATGGCGTTGAGCGGTGCTCGGCGGCATCCAGATCGAGCGGGGGGCGGCGGTGTAGTCGTGGCCAGCGTCGGGGGCGCGGGACCGGGCGTTCGCCCAGATCCGCTCGGAG